>NC_135761.1:18908848-19072621 GCF_052425735.1 Oculina patagonica
GGAATATTTGCTCTGCAAAAAGAATATTTAATTTTTCACCTTCCTTATTCTAATTGTTTAGATCCCCCCCCCCCCCCCCCCCTCCTTCTCTGGCACGTAGTGTATTACTTTTTATAGGCTAGGATAAAAATATAAGCTAATTTCTTCAATGTTCGTTAGTTTCGCAAGACTTTAACAAAGGACAAAAATTTATATATTTTTTTTCTAGCGTAACATTTTTTCTATTCTCCTTATCACAGCCCATAGAAAACAAACAACCAGCTTAAAACGAACTTAAAAATCTGGGGCTAAACTATTCAACATGTATGCGCCATTTATATGAAGCTCAATTAATGCCAGACGAACGAAAACTGGTTGTCACTTTAAAATCCTTATGCAGTTCAATTGCATTTAATGACACAGAAAGACGTTAAAAATAGAATTATGTATAATGAGGTATTGTGTAGAGATGAAAAACTATACCAATCACTTTGAAGAATGAACATCGATCTAAATGCAATCCAAACTTTAGTTCGTAGTGTCGGTCATGATGGTACATGAATTAATGTCCCCCATGATCCCACTGTCAAGAACGAACAAGCGTTGCCAGATAAAAATATTTTGACTGAGACATACGTATAACTCTCACATTCAAAATAGTAAGAATGTCGTGCCATTTGATTTTTTCCGATGAACAACTACCAATTACTTCGAAGGATAAAAATCTAAATTTAATCCAAAGTTCTGGCTTTCAGTCAATATTTTGTCAAGAACCCGGAAGAAATAACGAATAAGCGCTAAAGGAAGAACCATCTTGAGATAGATCACATTTAACTCTCGCCTTCACAATAAAATGACATGTCATTGGTTAATTAAGTGACGAACAACTACCAATTACTTTTGAAGAATTAAAATGTACATGTCATCAAAAGTTTTAGTTTTCAATCATGTTTTGACAAGAATATTTTTTTTTACTTTAATGCTTTAGAAGACTTACACTACAGTACATTACATTTGTTTAACCCTACATATATTACATTACACAGTACATTATATTATGTTACACAAACATACTACATTACTTACGTTATACGTTACAAAAGTAATTACGGTACATGTTAACAAGAATATGGCAAAAACAAACGAGTAAGCGCTAAAGGAAGTAATATCCTGAGACACATCACGTTTAACTTCTCAGTTCACTTGTGTTTGCGTGATACACCCTCAACAGTGAAGGTTCAAGAAATGTTAGTTCAGTTGTTATATTCTGTTTCCTGTATTATTTGGTAAAATGATGATTTAACCTTTTATTTACAGACTATCAGGTAACTCGTTTTGGCAAATATCTACATCTAGGTAAGCATAATTTACTACTCAACCTATTGGACGTACGTAATCGGTATCTTAAAATATTATTTGCGGTGCCATGTGAATGTGTGGGAGGCCTTCCAAGGGGTAAAAGCGTCACAAGCGACATGGCCCTGAATACTGGCGACACAGAAACATTTTAACAGCGACAAGCGACACAAGGCGAAGGCAACACAATAGCAGGAAAAAACGACAGCGACATTTACAGCTTTTGGCTAGGCGACATCGATTCTCAAAAACAAGCGACATTATCTTTCTGTTCTGTTCAACACAAAGGTTTAAATACGGATTACGAACGACGAACAAATTAATGAACCATTCAACATGCATGCGCCATTTGTACGAACCTCAATTAACGTCAGATGAGCAAGTTAAATAATATTTTAAGGCAAAGTTAGAGGTCCAAAATAGAATGATGTATCATTAGGTAATTTAGGGGTGAGAGCCACCATTCGCTTCGAAGAAATAAAATTTAAATGTAATCCGAGGCTTTTTTTCTATTCACCCCACTGCCAAAAACGAACAAGGAAGAACTATATTGAGACACATCGTGTTTGACACTCGCGTTCAAAATATAATGATGGCTTATTAGGCGATGAACAACTACTAATTACTTTATAAAATCTAAATTTTAAAATTTGTGCTGTCAGTCGTGTTCTGACAAGAACATGGCAAGAACGCAAACGCTATAGGAGGAAAAATCTTGAGTAAATACTCAGTTCATTTAAGAGCGCGTCCAGCACAACTGCAAAACTTAGTTTCCAACTCTATTTCACTTAAACTGACAACTGAAAAAAATAAATTGCACCAATAATGCTAATAATAATAATAATCCTTCATATTCTCTAATGCGATTATTCTGCCAAAAAATTACAGTCGGTATAAAAAATGAATTCGCCATAGAAAAATGAAGCAATAGAGTGAATTCGTGTAACCCGTTTTTTATATGCAAATGCCCCGTGTAATATTTAAATGAGCTGTACAGGAAAACAGAAAATTGCGGACAAATCGTAATTATTTGCATGTGGAAGTCAGGTTAAAATTCAAGCATTTACCCATATGTAAAAACCAAAACAGATAACGGAGCTTAAAATTTCTCATGCCTTGAATTGTCTTGCGATTTTAGACCAACATTTTATATTCAACATCCCGTAAAGAAAAATAAATTAAACTTGACTGTAACATAATTCTGCGCGAGCAATCCAATGGGGAGCTTTAGCAAATCACGATGACAAGCAACTTTTGTTTAGCAAACAAAAGGTTTAATGAGCAGGAAAATAGCTGTACACGTGTCTTATTACTCTTGGCAACTTCCCATCTTCTGAAAAACAACAATGTGACATGACTAAATCCTGCGTGATATGAACCAGACCGCTAATTTTCGATGTAGGTTGAACATGTTCTTGAAGTGCTTAAAGAAAGACACGTCCTGTTTATACTTATTTACTGTATAACTATTAAAGTGATTTCTTTGAGGTTTTCTGACCACTCGTGTGTTGTTTTATTGTATTATGATTGTACACAAACATTAGAATATTATACGACTCATTAACATATAAAAAACGGGTTACACGAATTCACTCTAATGGCTGGAAATGAAAATAAATGAAGAAGTAGTTTGGTGTTTACAAATTTTAGCTGTTGAATAGAATTTAGCTGTTGAAAGAAAAGGCGTTTCCTTCAATACTAAACCTGACTGACAAACAAACGAACAAATGATTTAATTGTAAGTTTCCGGGCATTAAAAAACAAGCATCAAACTAACACCTTCAAGTATAAGTAAATCGTTGTTCAAAGAGCGTGGAGTGACACGGCAGTGCGCCTAGACGTTTTAAAAGCTGTTTTTAGTCATTTGTGCTCACAATAGTTTCATTGTTTGAAAATCCCAATATCCTAAAAATGTGCATAATACAAGAGCTCAAAATTCTTATCAACAAATATTGATGAATTTTTATCGTTCAAAAAGTCCCTTCACTTCAAGCAACTTGGAAAGTGTTTCCAAATAATTGCGTGGTATGAGCTTACTGTGGGGACATCAAGTTAACCAAAGGATATGATGATGCCCACCAATAAGAAACTAACTCTGTGTAGGAAATAAATTCTCCCAAGAAGTACTTGATAAATGAATGAAATCTTAAATGAGAATTTACATGTTAATACCATGTCTTACAGATGCGTCATTAATTGAATTGCAATAAACTGACCAATCTTATTGCTGGTACTATCGATACATCCTTAGTTTAAACTATACCAGTTTTTGAGTCTAATGCTTGCGTGCGCTTTGCGCATGCGCATTAGACTCTTTGTTATATGAAAAAAGCTGTTGGCAATCCCAAGGGAATGGTTCGGGATCGATAATCGTTCGCTGTAATGTAGAAAACAATGATCAGCTGCAAGAACGGACTCCGTACGGACACGCACGATTAGTTTCAATTAAAAACAGCCAATCAGCGACACGTGTTCCCACGCATAATTAAAAGTTCTTTCTCAAGTCACGATTATTCAACACTTGAACAGGACGAAATAATTTTCCAGTTAAGACATTTGTAAGCTTTTTGTGAAAATAAATCTTCGTTTTCAGTTCAGTTAAGCACTTGTGTTTTCGTCTTGCTTAAAAAGCAAGACGTCTTTGAGAAAAAATATTTCGACGGCGACTCGCGTTTATTTACACAATGCGACCAAATATTTATTTTGTTTTAAAAAATAGAAAACTTTACCTCGGTTTTTGTATTTAAGTCATTCGAATTTTGACCAATTTTTTCTTTACAGTGCAAACAAAAACCTTCAAAAATAAAAGATGTACATGGATAAATGTAAATCAAGTTACGCGACTAAATCAAAATGCGTTTGTTTGGCCGCTTTAATTTGCAGTATTACACTGTCCCGGCCTTTGCCATACACTGAAATCGAATTTCATGCTTTTACGACTCTCAGAGATCTTAATTTCTTAATTCTTACAGCTAGAAAAATCATAAAATGGTTACATTGATATGGAAGTGATGATTCGCGAAATTTGTACATCATGATAAACAGTCTTCGCTCCTGTGTATGGTAGCTCGATAATAATTGCCTAGTTTCCAGCGTTCAAAAGGTCATCATTATATTGACGTGAGCATTAACACCCGTTTTTAGGAAAATCTGTCACTAAGTGCTTACAGTACAATGGAGTAACAGTCACTATTTCAAGTGTTTTTATTGCAAAATCTGTTTCAAGAGTCATCATCAAAATGGTGAAAAATCTGAAAGAAAACGATGTGAAGTTCTTCAACCCTTGTTGTAATGAACATGCTTTTTGTAAATCGTCACGCAATCTTGTCCAAATGTTTAATCGTTTCTGCTTTTACGGACAATACGGAAGAAGTAACATCAACTCCTGTTCATACTTTAAATTTTGTGAAGCATATAACATTTATGACTGTTTCGTTTTTATCCATAATCATCCACGATGCCCCTAGCTTGCTATAAGCATTTTAAATTAAACTCCCGAACACAAACCTCTAACCAATTTTAACCGGCTTACGAAAACCGCGCAATCTGTATCACTATGCCATACCGCATTAGACTCATGTCACCCTTGGTGACCTATTTTTTAACGTGTTTTAACAAGGAACAAATTGATCATGCAGTATACAAACTATGGCATAGTGACCAAAATAACTGCAGAAATTCTTTTCTCTTTTAGCTTTCAATTAAGCATTGAAAACGAATTTTTAAAATATAATTTTTCCTTTTTGGCAATATTTTTATTATTATTTTTATATATATATTTATTTATACTATTTGATTTAACTGTAAATAGACCAATGAAAGCGCATAGCGATAGAACACTTATTTTCCTTCTAATTTTCTCATGATTATAAAAAAACAATGCAGGCGTTAAGCAGATTTTATATGAAAGTCTGCGACAAATGTTACCACATTTACTACTATTAACTTTTTTCTTCATTAATTATTTTAAATTTACTCACATAAGCCTATAGCAAAGACTTCAGTTTATATGAAGCAAAAACGTTTACATCGGTGGTGATTTTGTAGCAAAAAACCTCCCCTATATATTAAAAAGTACGATTCTCCTGGTTTTCGAAAAGGAGGAATTTCAGTACAGAAAATAATAGCTTCAATGGTTTTGACTTTTCTGAAGCGCAAAGTTTTTAGTTCCAAGAGAAAGTTTATGCAAGTTTTCAATCATGTTTTGACAAGAATATGGCAAAAACAAACGAGTAAGCGCTAAAGGAAGTAATATCCTGAGACACATCACGTTTAACTTCTCAGTTCACTTGTGTTTGCGTGATACACCCTCAACAGTGAAGGTTCAAGAAATGTTAGTTCAGTTGTTCTATTCTGTTTCCTGTATTCTTTGGTAAAATGATGATTTAACCTTTTATTTACAGACTATTAGGTAACTCGTTTTGGCAAATATCTACATCTAGGTAAGCATAATTTACTACTCAACCTATTGGACGTACGTAATCGGTATCTAAATTAAAAATATTACTTGCGGTGCCATGTGAATGTGTGAAGCCTTCCAAGGGGTAAAAGCGACAAGCGACATGGCCCTGAATACTGGTGACACAGAAACATTTTAACAGCGACAAGCGACATCATTACGGCACTAAAGTGCGACAGCGACACAACGCGAAGGCAACACAATAGCAGGAAAAACGACAGCGACATTTACAGCTCTTGGCTAGGCGACATCGATTCTCAAAAACAAGCGACATTATCATTTCTGTTCTGTTCAACACAAATGTTTAAATACGGATTACGAACGACGAACAAAATAATGAACCATTCAACATGCATGCGCCATTTGTACGAACCTCGATTAACGTGAGATGGTGATTTTGTAGGAAAAAACCTCCCCCTATATATTAAAAAGTACGATTCTCCTGGTTTTCGAAAAGTAGGAATTTCAGTACAGAAAATAATAGCTTCAATGGTTTTGACTTTTCTGCAGCGCAAAGTTTTTAGTTCCAAGAGAAAGTCTAAGCAACTGTGCTTCTCTCGCCACGCTATATTGGAAAAAATCCGTTTTTCTGACTCACTTTGCTCAAAGTTTAATCTTGGGATCTAAGAAGACCGCTTTTAGTTATTTTTTTTTATTTTTTTCTGTAGTAGTTGTTCTGTGAACTTAAGAAGCCATCAAAAATATTTTTCTGATAAAAAATGGAAAAGAAAGGGAATATTTGCTCTGCAAATAAAATATTTAATTTTTCACCCTCCTTATTCTATTTGTTTAGATACCCCCCCCCCCCCCCCCCCCGCCCTTTCCGCCACGTAGAGCTTTACTTATTATAGGCTAGGATGAAACTATTTTCTTCAATGATCGTTAGTTTCGCAAGACTTTTAAAACAAAGGACAAAAATTTAGATATTTATTTTCTAGTGTTACATTTTTTTTCTATTCTCCTTTTCACAGCCAATATAAAACAAACAACCAAGAACCAACTTAAAACGAACTTAAAAATATGGGGCTAAACTATTCAACATGTATGCGCCATTTATATGAAGCTCAATTAATGCTAGACGAACGAAAACTGGTTGTCACTTAATCCTTATGCAATTCAATAGCATTTAATGACACAGAAAGACGTTCAAAATAGAATTATGTATAATGGGGTATTGTGTAGAGATGAAAAACTATACCAATCACTTTGAAGAATGAACATCTAAATGCAATCCAAACTTTAGTTCGTAGTGTCGGTCATGATGGTACATGAATTAATGTCCCCCATGATCCCACTGTCAAGAACGAACAAGCGTTGCCAGATAAAAATATTTTGACTGAGACATACGTATAACTCTCACATTCAAAATAGTAAGAATGTCGTGCCATTTGATTTTTTCCGATGAACAACTACCAATTCAGTACTTCGAAGGATAAAAATCTAAATTTAATCCAAAGTTCTGGCTTTCAGTCAATATTTTGTCAAGAACCCGGAAGAAATAACGAATAAGCGCTAAAGGAAGAAACATCTTGAGATAGATCACATTTAACTCTCGCCTTCACAATAAAATGACATGTCATTGGTTAATTAAGTGACGAACAACTACCAATTACTTTTGAAGAATTAACATGTACATGTCATCAAAAGTTTTAGTTTTCAATCATGTTTTGACAAGAATGTGGCAAAAACAAACGAGTAAGCGCTAAAGGAAGTAATATCCTGAGACACATCACGTTTAAGGTGGCTCCATAGGGTTTTGAGATATCACGGCGCGCGCACAAGTGATACCCATCAAGAGATCATTTTCGCGTTATTTTTTTAACTAGTTAAATAAAAGCTGCCGAAATATTAAAAACAAGGACTAAAATATGTTGTGTTTTATTCTTTTTTAAAATAACGGCCTTTGTTTTTGAGCTATATCTACTCAAAAAGTCCTGTTTTTTGGTGTTTTTATGGCTTTGATCTTAAATTTCTTCAATTTTCTTCGGTGAAAATTTTTTAAATTCTCCCAACGGATTGAATGTGATGAGAAGTAACTTTTAAAAACAAAAAAAGTAGGGGTTGTCCAGGTCGTTTTTGCGTTTTTGGTTATTTTGTGTTTTTTTGACTTAGCCAAAAAACTGGCTTACAATTTTTTTAAAAAAAAACGGCAAAAGGGGCAGTTAAAAAGGTATTACATCTATGCCAAATTTTAAGGAATTTCACCGAAGGAAACTCTAGTAAATACCAGGGGAAAATTTCTATTTTCGCCCGAATAATAATTACGTCATCAGAATAGAAATTGTCCAAGATCGCTATTTGAGCATGCGCGAACTTTCGAACCATACGAGTTGATGTGTAAAGACGAGCGTTCCCCGTTGTTGTCGGTTTTTGTGCGAATATCTGTTAACCCAAAGGTTAGTTAGAGACATACTTTAATCCTTTATGTAGCAGAATCTCTGAAATTCTGCTCGAAGTATCTCACAATCGCGGAGACTATTCTTTATTTTCTCTTTTGCTTTCGATCGTACGAACTTTACAAAAGCGACCAGAAGCACCGCGGACGTTGTAAACACCTTTTTAGGGTGTTGTAAACTCTTTTATCTGCTCAACACAGGAAAGCACGGGTGTTGTTTCATTGGCAGGAAGCAAGTCTCGCGTTTTCTCGCCGAAAATTTCACCCTCGCGTGAAGCCGCCATGTTTGTTTTGATTTGCCGGCATTTCAAGCTCGTACCCATTCTTCGCGCGGTCAAGAAACCCTATGGAGCCACCTTAACTTCTCAGTTCACTTGTGTTTGCGTGATACACCCTCAACAGTGAAGGTTCAAGAAAGGTTAATTCTGTTTCCTGTATTCTTGGGTAAAATGATGATTTAACCTTTTATTTACAGACTATCAAGTAACTCGTTTTGGCAAATATCTACATCTAGGTAAGCATAATTTACTACTCAACCTATTGGACGTACGTAATCGGTATCTTACAATATTATTTGCGGTGCCATGTGAATGTGTGAGGCCGGTTACGGGAAGTAGTTCACAATTCTGGGCCTGTTTTCTAATATTCTGACATCTTTTGTCGCTTCGTTTTTCCACTTTATACTCCGTTTTCTTTAAGTTTGTATCCCAAATTTCCTTCGAGTTTGTACAATCATGATTTCACAGCAGGTTAATTTATTTTTTCTGTATAACTCAGTGGTACAGGTGCGATTGCTTATAATTATCTTTTTTACCGTACCCAAATTCGCAAGTAGCCAATCAGAAGCGCGATCTACTGTCCTGATATCCTACGATATCAAGTCACTGACCTGATATGCCACCATATCACGGTCACTTTGAATTAAAGTAGTGTTTCCGTACTATGAATTGAAAAGCGGTTTTACCAATAAAACAGAAACGAGTATTTTAAATTAGCTGGTGCTTACCGGTCGTAAAATGAGAAAAACTTTCCCGCCAAAACTAAACTTGAGCGCGCTCGCCAATTGCGCGATGTTTGCCGACGAGTACTGAAACATTCACACTGAAACAATGGAGTCGGAGTTTCCAAATTTTTTGCTGCATTTGGATTTTGAAAATTTAGGGAATGAAACTCCAAACAAACGAGTAAAAAAATGTGAGAAGAGGGCTTGATAAAAGTGTTGAAGGCCAAAAAAGTATCAATACAAGCAGGTCAACACATTTTGCACTACGTGTTTGGCAAGCATGGCTTCGACAGAGCGAATAATATCACCGGATTTTTGGCTGAATTTGGGTACGGTAAATACCTAATAGTACCTTTTTGGTACGCTTCGGCGGCATATCAAGCTCGTTTGGTCTCGCCATGGGTATTTTGGCTCGACTGCGTCTCGCCAAAATACGAACCATGGCTCGACCAAACTCGCCTGATATGCCGCCGAAGCGTACCAAAAAGGTACGATTAGGTATAAGAATTAACAGTAACCTTGTGATGTATAAATTGATTTAAACATCAAAGATGTACCTTTAAGTTTTTCAGAGTAATTACAAAGATTTGCCTGTCCCGTGTTCACACTGCGTACCCGAGCACTGGTACCTGGGCACCGGCAATTAAAAAATAGCGTCGTGTTCACACAAAAAACAAAACACTATTAAGTGCGCGCCCGAGTCGAGACCTTGTACTCGAGCACGGGATCCATGCCCGAATTATGGCGTGGGCACTTGAAAAAACAGTATGTTCATTTTAGCGCCCAGCGAGAATCGTACTCGGGCACCATGCCCAGGCACCAAGTGTGAACATAGCCTTATTTCAAACTGTTCCCTAAAAACGTCAAATGGCAATTAGATATTTTAAGCTGCTCCGTGGGAAAATGTTCCAGACCTTTAAAGATGTTTTCAATTTTAGGGTACACATGCCATGATTCTCTTTGTCAACAAACTTACTCTGCCAAATATTTCGTAGTCTTCTTTTCAGCTGTCATTTGCGTTCTTTACGCCTGAACGGCTTTGAAAGAGACTTCGCTTCCGCAGGCGTTTTGTAATAACTGCCTCCAAAAAACTCTCAACCCACTAACCCATGGTTTACACAGCTTTTGCAAAGCTACCGTCGCCCACACAGGCTAATTTTACAACATACTCTTATCCGCAGGCTTCTGGAAATCGTAAATCACTTCGTCAACTGGTAAAATCATACAGCTCAGACACCACCATGTCAAATTTATTGCCTATCTTGCTGCTGGTCACACTCTGTGTTGCTCCTGGAAACGGCATCGGCAATCAAACCGGCGACCAAGCTATGGTAAAGTCATATAGTAAATATAATTGTTTTAGCCATATACTTTCTTTGACATCCACTGGCCCTTTTTTGGTTTAAAATGGCATTTAAAATAGGTTTAATCGCTTTCAGTAAGGACTAAGGCAAAATTTTGAGGAAAATTTAAATCAAACATAGTATTTTTATAGACTCGCACTAACTTCCACTTGCGTATTATTTGTGTCCAAAAAGTGTATTAAAATAACCTATAAGGTTAAAGGTCGGGACACACTAGGCGACACGTCGCGGCGACATGTTGCTGCGACACGTCGCCTCGTGTAACACGGTGCATTCTTGCGCGTGCGACAAACCAGTTGCTGAGGCAAAATTTTGTCGCTGCGATGTGTCGCACGAATTCAAACTGGTTTGAATTCGTGCGACACATCGCAGCGACAAAATGGGAGATAGCAGCGTTGTCGCAGCGTGTGTACACGCCTGCGACAAATCGCTGCGACAAGTTGCCGCGACAAATTATAAATTAACCAATGAGAGAGCGTCATGTATTTTCGCCGTATTGAATTGGAAGAATAGTTCACATTCCCACCCTTCCAAATTCGCTGTTTGTGCACTGAACAAACACCTTGTCGCAGCGACTTGTTTTTAAGCAGTGCACAAGGAGCGACTCGTCGCTGCGACTTGTCGCATAGTGTGTCCCGACCTTAAGTGAGACTAAAACAACTAAGATACTATAATATATGCACGCCAAACTACCCTCACTATACGTTGTCAGAGATACTTCCGAAATGGTATGTCGTGTTGGTTCATATTTCATTTTCGTTTGTTTTGGGGTATGGTGAGGTATGTATAATTAATTTAAAACAAAGGAAAATAAGATTTGAACCAAAGATAAAATTGAAACACAACATGTTTACCATCCGACAATAAACAAATTGTTGTTTTATTCAAAGCCATCTTCCTTCTGTTGTGCATGTCAACCCGGCACACATGGCAAGCCTGGTTCCCAAGGGATACCCGGACGTGATGGGCGGGATGGTCGTGACGGAAATCACGGAGCCCCGGGAATGACTGGACCAATGGGACCTCTAGGATTGCAAGGACCAAAGGGAGAACCTGGTATCCAGGGTCCTAGCGGACAAAAAGGGGAGCGAGGAGAGAATGGAACAAGTGCAATCCCCGGCACTTCTGGTATGATTTCTTATAAGAACTGGAAAGAGTGCGCATGGAATAACGTGGATGATGAGAAAGACAACGGCCTGATCAAGGTTATTTTTAAGCGTTTATCAACTAAAGCAGAGAAATTAACATTTCTCAACAACTTTAACATTAAAATAAACACAGGAAATTGTATCGACCAAATCTGGGCAGAACTTAAAAAAATGTAAAGTCTGCGTTCGGGCCTAGTAGCTTATCATTCCAAAGCTAACATGCAGAGCCATCAAAAAGTTACCGAACGTAAACAAATGTTAAAAGGTGAATGATTCGATAAATTCCTCATGCTTAACTGGATTTAGATTTACTGCGCCTTTCATTAACACGCAAGTTCTGCTTAGTCAACAGTTGCGTTTTCTGCTTCCTTCAATCATTAAACAGGACCTCTTAGAATAATAGAAGTTCACTTCATTGGCTTAAAAATTCACGTTTGTCAGTTTTAATTCGTAGATTGTTTTTGTTTGTTTCTGTAAAACACGCAATCGGTAGTTGGGTTTTGAACTTCAGAGTTCAAGGCGTTTTAATTTCTTTATTTTTGTACAGGACTGTGTGTTTAACAAGAACTTCTCCGACACATCCCTTCATGTTTACTGGACTGGAACCCTTAGAGTCACGAGCTGCACAAACTGTTGCAAACGCTGGTATTTCACTTTCAACGATGCTGAATGTGCAGCTCCCCTGCCAATTGACGGTATTGTGTATTTGGGGGGAGCGGCTCAAAATCCTCACCGTGTCCGCCATATCGAGGGGCACTGTAACAACATCCACAAAGGAAAGGTGCGCGTGGGATTCTGGGTTGGTAATTGTCGCAGTTATGGAAACGCTAACGCCAATACAGGCTTTAATGCAGTGTCCCGGATCTTTGTTGAGGAAGTTACCAAACCTCAGGATTAGATTTCCATACAAAACATCCGTTCTTGCATAAACGCTTACACTACTGGGACTGTGATTAGCTGCCTAATGATAATGACGTGTAGTTTCTCTGATAACTAAATGTGCTTTGCAAGCTAGTGTTTTCACGTTTGCTGATGTTAAATAAAAAGCAGGAAGATTGACAACGAAATATAAGTTTTGTTTTGCTTTAATGTTTCTGTTTAGTTGTCGTTGTCGTTGTTCTTGTTGTTTGTTTGTCATTCATTATAGCGAAACTCATCTCATCCTCCAGAAAAAGATGAAATTTCGGTTTCCATTTTTGGCAAAAAAATAAACCAGAAAAAGGTAAATAGACAACAGGGTTTAGTTAGTTCCATTCTACTTTGTAATTTTGCCGTGCAAGTTGCTAAATCTTGCAGTACGTTGACGTTTTTCACCCCTTAAGGACTATGGATTTTATATTTCCCTGATTACAGCATATTTGTTTAATTATTGTGATTTAAGGGGGTTGTTCATTTTCTTTCTGCTGTCTGTCTTAAGGCAAAAAATGACTACAAAAAATGAAACAGATAACATGCAGGCTAAGTTACCGATGAAGCTCATTTTAAGGTAAGAGGGGAGGCTAAACTTTTGTTCTTGAAAAATGCTTATCAGCATAAAGAATCCTCTTGCTCCAGTGAACTTAACTAAAGCGTGGACCTAGTAATTTCATCAAAAGGATTCAACAAATTAACCCTAGACCAGTTCGCAGGTTTTCGCGCCGTTTTGAAATAGTACCATCCATCAAAAAAGAACATGAGCATAAAGCATTACTCAAAAACAACCAAATTACTTATTTTCCAGATGTTATGCAATTTTTTTATTGGAAAAAATCCAAATACGTAATTCCTGGCATGACTTACGAATTCTAAAGCGCGAAACATTTTGATTTTACAGCGCATCGACTACAAACGCCTTTTTTCTTCTGGAAATAAATCCCTACTTGTCCTAGTCCTTTAGGCTGCGTTGTAGACCGAGTGAATAGCACGAGCATGGCCCTGGAAACATTTGTGACGTAATGTATAGGTAATCATGATGTCACGAGTTAGTGGGAAGGGAACGCCTGGGTACTAGGCTAAAAGCTACATTAGTTTACGTTCAATAGTGATAGGCAGCGCTAAATTGACCAAAAAGTGTGATTTTTACTGTGTAGTATAAAAAAAATCCAGAATTGCTACGTCAACGGACAATAGGATGCGGGGGAAAGGAGGATGCGAAGGTAAGGTGAACATTTTATTTTCTAAAACGAAAAATATGCACAAGAACTGAAGTCAGGTTTGCCACGCGTACACTGATGACTCTTATTTTGCACTGAATATTTTCGTGTTTGATTAAGAGATCGAAATATAAGACTAAAAAAAGGGCCAAGTAAAAAACGAACAGAACGAACTACGACATATAAACTAAAAAAATGTCAACAAGTGAATTATTTGCCTGATCACAGCCCTAACCCTACACATACTTCACATACTAGCGCAATACTAAAGCAATTCAACTAGTTCTCGGCGAAAGTAACATTTATATGATTACCGGTAAGAAAAGAGTTGAGATGCTTGTAGTGAGAAAATGTATAGCCCATGCTCCGTGTTGTTTAATTTTGTGGAATTTTGAATCCATTTGAAAGAAAGAAAAACAGTTAAAGCTTTTTTAGCTTCTCGCAATCCAAGAGTGTACCGTCTCTATATAATATAACTTTCTGACGTAGTCCATAAATGTATATTTTGTCGATTTTCATGATAAAAGGTAATCTACCAAGTTAGAGTGTTTTTCTCATCACAATGTACTCTTTTCCTTTCCCTTCACAGCCGAGTTCGATTCTTAAGAGATACATTGTGTCGATAACAGCCTTGTACATTTGTAGCCATCTTTTGTTAAAAACTAGAAATCCTAAAAGAATGTGATTTTGTTGGTTATGTTCGTTGATAATGTTTCGTTGGTAATGACTGATATTTGTATAGATATCGGCCGGGAGATTTTGTTACACTGCAATTTTCGCCACGAGGGTGATAAGTCAGTGCATAAATGGCAAACACGCGTCTCTCTGAGATCGCCAGTAAATTCGATAATTGAATTCAGGCTCAACATCATTCCGCCTTATAGAGAGACGGAGGTTAACCAGAATTAAGCAGCTCCACCAATTATATGGATACCAGGCGACGAAACTGGAAGAACGAGTTATTTTGTGATGTTTCGATGAAACTGGATATTTGCATAACTTGGTCGCTTCTCGATTTCAATTATGTATTCTAATATTGCAGGGTTGCAAAAGAAGAAAATATTTAATCAATCGGAGATGGAGTCACAGGCAATACGAAGCCTGAAGTGACCGATTTGCCAGATCTAGAGTACTGAATTCATTCGATTTGTTTGAGGAAAAGAAACGTTTTCACAAAAAGGTTAAGAAAAATAAAATAAACATTGTAACAGTTTACTGCGTTAAATTATGGAAAAACCTGTACAATTGTATCCGATGACAGGTTTATATATTAGAAAAACCTTTAGAAACCAAACAAACCCGTGGGACTAAACAATCATCAACAAAGCCAAAGATTCGACTGTCTTGAAACGTCAATTCTTTTATAAAATGCAATCATCAGTATATCAACTTTACGGCACTTCATGACGAATCCTTTTTCAAGGCAGAGGTACCCTTTTGACATTAAGCAAAGTTAAGAACCAGCTGAATGAGATTTTTATATTTGGGTTTTGACAAACAAGTCAAATTCGTCTGTGTTGACAAGCGAAGCAAAACAGGAGCTCTTAAATCAAACCTTCAGAAAAAGAAAACTAATTAATAGTTACTTTGAAGTACACAACTATATAAACTTTGTTAAAGAATAATTACATTTTTTGCGGTTAATGAAAGTTTTAAGCCGCGTGATCTCGGATTAGGGTGATAAAGAGAGGAGCTAAAACGAGACTCCTCCAGTTATTTTTTATTTGAAGATTATTCAGTAATTCGTCCCATATCACAATAGTTTTTTTATGCTAAATTGTGATGGTTCGGCTATGCTAAAACCATGTTTTTATTTAATAAGTTTCAAGTTTCATTGTTCTCCTTTTTTCTTATTATCAAAACCAGGTCAGTAGCTCGTAAATAACATTGGCGTACGTTAACTGTGCATGAATATAGCTATAGTTACCAAAGATTTTATTTTGCGACGTTTTTCTGAATATTTGCATACTGATGCGACTTCCCTGTTGTGGAACTCGACTTAATCCCAAATTAAGTTTAGGGAACGTTTATTTTTAGTACTATCAGGATCAGGCAAAAACATAGGAAACAGATCGATATTCAATTCTCAGTGATATTACCCGAATTCCGGCAACAGTCATTCTCAGCCTTCAGAGTAAGCCTTCAGAGTAAGATCGTTTTTGAGTGACGACAACTCGAGTCCACACTGTGAATAACCGAGAATTGGCGACCGGCTTCTGCGGGACAGGCGTTACCAAAAAAAATTCAATATGGCACCTCTACAAAAATTGCTTTTCCAATGAAGAAATCTCTCAAACAAACCAAAACGCTAGGACACGGGCTAACTTCATTCAACAAAAAACGATTAATATTTTTGTCTCAAACTAACATTTTAGAGTAAGAAATTAAAAAGAAAAACGAAATACGACCTTTGCGCGCACTAATATCACTAAAAACTATAAACCAAATCTTGTTCTGCCGTTAAGCATTCTAATTACTATACATCTAGATAAATTGTCGAGAATTGTCCGCAAAAATTGAGGTCGCAAAAAATGGCAAATGAGACGACTTTTTTTAAGAAAGAACGTCTTCTAAATCTTAAGATGTCGGCTGAGAGTTATCATGTTAATATGACTTAGAAGCGAACACTGTAATCAATAATTATTACTATAGACATCCGCTGCAGAGGTTGTGGCTCCTAGTTTGTAACATGAAACACAAATATGAGGTCGAAAAGTCAGTGATTGGAGTTTATTCGCTTTCGTAGGAATGAGAACAGTACCCCCTGAGAGAGGTTTGGTGAGCATAGGGGCATCGACCATTTTAACGATACGAAAATTAGAGTTCACAGAAAGTCCACTCAAATGAATATTTGTATAAATCATGAGATGTAATTTCTATAATGTGTTTTTACGAAAGTGACTCCTACTAAGATACTCAGCCTTTTTTTTATTAATTTTTCTCAAATGCTTAAAACATACAAAACCATAAACGACCCGCACGTCCAATGCAGTCGTCTATAGCGAACCAAAGTTACATTACGACAAGCGAACAGATTTTCAATTCTCGGTGTTATTAGCCGGCTGCAGTTAATCTTAGAATCTCTCAGACGAAATTCGCTTTACAGTGACGAATGAATACCGTCTAGTCTATGTAGCGCGAAGAGCTGAGAAATTTGGCGACATATATCTGCGGGATGGGCATTGAATTTTTTTTCGCTTGGTGCCTCTACACACATGCCTTTTACAATAGAGAATATCTTATAAACAAACTGAAAAGGCGAAAACACAGCTCACTATGACTCAACAGAACCAATTTTTTGTCACCGCCTTACAGTTTCGAGCAAGAAAGTGAAGAAAAACGAAATCAACGACCTTTACGCGAAAGAACATCGCCAAACATAAATCCAGTTCTGCCAACAACTTCTACTAGTTTTACAATAATTTAAGAGAATTTACTGCGAAAAAAGTCGAAAAGAATGGCAAATGAGAATATTTTTTTTGTGACCAACGATGTGACAAATCTTAAGTGCCAGCTAAGTTCTCCCGATATGAGTGAAACAAAAAAATTTCGCATGCTAAAGAAGGAAAAACACGCCGAAAACACTAAAAAATAAGTTAAGAAGAAAAGCTAAAACGAATCTAGTACTGAAGTAAACTACCGGCCGTTGGTAGTATACCGCGTTCACAAGACAGAGAGGAACAACTAAAATAAATTATTGAAAAATACAATCATTAGAAGCAAACACTACAATAGATAATTATTACATGAAACACTTTTCATGCATGGTCGAAGAGTCATGCAGTGGTCAGTGGTTCGCCTCCAAGAGAACACCTCCTGAGAGAGATTTCGTGCGTGTAGAAAAAATAAAATATTCCAGTAGATAAATGAAGGATTTCAGTAATCAAATAAGGGAATAGCGATTAATTAGTGATGTTCGACTGAAATGAATATTTTCACCGAGATGTATACCCGCGTTGTTCTAAAACCGACGTCAACTCCAACATTTTCCAGCCTCTACGTCGAGCGCAATTGTATCTCAGTACCAAAAGGGTCTCTTTTTTTAATTTACGTTTTTCCGTATTTCTACAAAGGAGGGTCTTAAAAGAGATGTGCGCACAATTCATGTCACCCTAGTTTGATTTTTTTCCAAATTTTTTCACTTTTTTCAATTTAGAGGACGAGAACAATATCCGCTACACTGTGGAAACAGAAAAAATATCAATCAATCGAAATGTGAAATTATAGATTCATGCTAATAACAAAATGATGCAGTGGTTCACAATAGCATTTACTATGATGATCGACTGAAATGAATATTTTCGCCGAGAGAAGCATTTGTATGCCGCGTTGTTCTAAAACCGACGTCAACTCTTTAATACGACATTTTTTAGTCTCACGTCAAGCGCAATTGTATCTCAGTACCGAAAGGGTCTATTTTGCAATCCATTTTTTTATTTCCGTATTTCTACAAATAAAGGTCTTAACAGAGACGTACCACTAGTTTATGTCACCTTGGTTTGATTTATTTCAAAAATGTTTCACTTCAGTTCTTTCAATTTACCAGACAAGACCAACATCCGCTACACTGAGGCAACATAATAAAAAAGATTAATCAATCGAAAGTCTGAAATTATATATCAAGCTCAAAAAAATGATGCAGTGATTCTACAAAATGATTTCAACCTTTTCGCGAAAAGAAACGTTTTTACAACTAGTTGCGCAAAGTAAATATCGTCGTTTGAGTAAAAACAGAAATATACATGACGTTAAATAATAAAAAAATCAAGAAACCAAATAAACTCGTGAGATATGAACAATTAACAGCGAGCAAAGCGCCATGAATCTTTTTATGTAAAATATCTCATTGGAAGGAAACACACTGTTAACGGTTTCAAAATCAATAATGTCTGCATAAAAATATTCTCTCAATTTAGCGGCTCTGGTCTTGTGACAATTAATGTGATTTATTTTTATTTTATTTTTCCTTTCAAGATGAAGCACTGCGAACTAAAAGTTTCTTACTCAGATCGCTCGTTTAAGTGTACACAGACAAAAAATTCAATCTGGGACTTGCTAGTGAACTGATAAGTATCAATCAACCAATTTTTTTGTGTATTTAAAAAACTCTTCGTGGTTTCTTTGTGAAAACCATAGCGTAATTTTGACCCCGAAAATAACTTTTTATTTGTTCGACTCAACGTAACAGGAACTCAAAATCTCCAATCTTATTGTATAAAGACAAAGCAACTGTCATAAACCTTATCAGTAATGTAATATTCTATTGTAACAGTTCGACTAAAAGTCAACAACAAACTGGTCCGAACACGAACCAAAGTCAACAGAAAGGTTGAAAACTCAGTTGTACACGTAGCTTACTTATCATTCCTTTACAGTGAGTTGTTCAACAGGTACTTGGAACAGAAAAGCGAACCTTCGAGCTTTGAGGTATGACCATTTTCTCTGTATTTTCTGCTCGTACTTACTAAACGGTTATCCCAATATCTATCGCCAGTGAAAAATTGAATTCAGACGCCTGTTCAGGCTACAAAATTCAACCTTTTCACATCGAAAGTTTCGCGTATCAATTTTATAGCAACATTTTCACTTCCTAGAAAAAAAGATCGATTTCATTCCAGATAAAAGCAAAAATCATAAGACTGTAAAAAATGCTCTATGTTTTGAACAGTTTTATTAATTTCTTTAATAATAAGTAACATTGGGTTCTTCTACGAGTGTGAAGATCTGCCCAAAAATTAAGAAAATTAGAATCATGCAGAAAAACTTTCGCTCGTTCTTTGAAAGAAAAAACAAATTTGTACCCAATATTAGTTCACATCAAACAAGCCAGTACTGAAAAAACAATAGTCCTGCTAGAGGGAAAGTTTGAATTGATATACTTTTGTATATTCCCATTTTTATCGGCTGAGTTTAAAAATCGGCTTCCCGCGAGATTTCAAAAGTCCTCCTTTTAGGCTTTGTCTCAATGTACAAGTTTCATCGAAATCCTACATTTGAACATTTAATCAAAACACAGAATTTAAATGCTTTTATAAGCCAAATTGGCATTATGGACTTACTCCATGATATCGATACGTCAAAAAATTGCGACATTTGTAGTGATATTGTCTCTGCTAACTTTTCCTGCAGCAGATCGTGACTTCAGAAGAAATGGCTTTCACTTCGCATAAAGTTTCTGTGATCTCCTTGTTGTCTCTGTTTGCGATGTCATTGTTGGTTTACTGCGCCACAGCAAATAACAAAACCAATCAACCATCCTACAAAATGGTAAGTGACAATTATTGCAAACGATAATTTCTGACAAGAGTAAAAACAATAACCTTCTGTGCAAGGGGCGGTGACGAATCACCACCTCCTTTCCCTCCCCCTCCCCCCCCCCCCCCCTCCCCCTTCCCCATAAGTATTATTTTTATTAAAGAAATGTTGTAGAAGGAGTTAATACGAAACGAACGAATTGAGCTATTAGAACATGCGAAATCATCGAGATATATACTTTCTGTAGAAACATTGGGAACAAAAACAAGTTGTTTTTAACAGCATTTACGCCACGAAAAGGGATGGAAAAAAGAACGTTGTTGTGTCTAAAAAGAATTGAATCAAACAACAAAATTCCGGTCTTCCATGATAACTATTTACGTGAGTGAATTCATTTCGCCCAAAGAAAACGTTCGGTATTTCTTTGTAACAAAGGTGTATAAAGGAATTTCTTTGTTGAACTTCTCATTAAAATTGTCAGCTGATAAAAAAAAAAAATACAAAACACTCTAAGGAAATATATATCAGGCGCCAAAGTATAAAGCAGGTATAAAAATGACACAGCATTTGCAAATACGTTCATGAAAAAATCAGTTGTCTAGGCCAATGGATCTCACAATTCTTTCTTATTCCAAGCAGCAAACCAGCTGTTATGGTGGTATCCCTGGTATGCACGGCAAACCTGGGTCTCCTGGGGCACCAGGCCGTGATGGCCGCGATGGCCGTGAAGGAGCCAAAGGTGACAGAGGTAACCGAGGGAGGACTGGACCCCAGGGACCTCCGGGTCCCAAAGGAAGTCCTGGTGTTAACGCGACGGATGGTGCAAAAGGAGAACCTGGAGTTCAGGGTCCTCCCGGCCAAAAGGGGCAGCGTGGAGAGAGTGGAACGAGTGGAATCCCTGGTACTCCTGGTGCGATGTCTTATAAGAACTGGAAAGAGTGTGCATGGAAAAACTTGAATGACGGCAGAGACAACGGTCTGATCAAGGTAAGATTTTATGGAACATAAATTTTTATGCTATACCATATAAGTCATATAACAGCATTATCATGTCTGGAAGCAACTTCAAAACTGCATGGAAATAACACGATAATTATAAACATGAACAAAAACAAAAACTACTACTAAATCAATCAATCAATATTTTTGCACAGGACTGTGTGTTCACCAAGAACTTCTCTGACACATCCCTCCATGTTTACTGGACTGGTGTCCTTAGAGTCCAAGGCTGTACCGGGTGCTGCAAACGCTGGTATTTTACTTTCAATGGTGCTGAATGTGCAGCTCCCCTGCCAATTGACGGTGTTGTGCACTTGGGGGGTGCAAAATCTCAAGATCCTCACCGTGTCCGCCATATTGAGGGTCACTGTAACAACATCAAGAAAGGCAAGGTGCGCGTGGGATTCCGGATCGGTAATTGTCCCCGTTACGGAAACGCTGACGGCTACACAGGCTGGAACTCAGTGTCCCGGATCTATGTTGAAGAAGTTCCCAAACCTCAGGCTTAGATCTCGAGACAAATCATCCATTCCTGCATAAACGCTTATAATGGGACTGTGATCAATTCGCTAAATTATTTAACAAGCGATTCGTTTGATTATTGGGTGTGCTTTGTAAAGATTTCTCGTTTGCTGTTATAAAAAAAAGGCAGGAAGATTAATGGAAATGTGTCTGCTTTTTGATGCCATTCAGTTGCGGAACTCTCCTTATGACATATTTGCAGGATTAAACGCAGCTACGCGAAAATTACTAAATATACCAAATGTTGTTACTGGCTTGTGAAAATAACGGGATAAAGTTTGAAAGTTTTAAAATTTTTGAAAGCGCATTGAAACTGTAAGTGATTTCCACAGTGCATGTCACAGAAGACTTCAAAAATTACAACAGGTACAAAATTTGGGAAATTCGTAAAGGCACAAGCTGCAAGTATAGTTTAATAGAAGAAGCTAAAGAAGAAAAAAAGTAAAAAAAAAAAAATAGCGATAATACAAGATTCCACAAATCACGTAAAACTATGAGGACCAAGCGAGAAATGCCAGTACCAAAGACAAAATTATTAGTTTCTAAAGAAACTGTTACCTCTGAGACATCCGAGCTCAAGCTAAAACTCCGTGTATCAAAAAGGCAGCCTCAGTTTTACTCTGTTGCCACTGTTTTTTTGGATTTTTTTTTTCTGCCTTCTGTTGCACAACAAAATAAAAAAAATGATATTTCACTCATGATTTTCTTGAACACACATATCTGTAAACACCCGGCCAACTGTACTTCTTCAATTTCGCCCCAGTTACCACGAAATTCTTTTCCAATTTTGGTTAACATTTTATTCTTTTAATTTTCCTGAAAGTCATGGTGCGGTGCTTCCAATTTTCCTTTCTTGAAGAACTAATTTTGCCTTCCCTTCTGACATCTGAATTGATAACAGTTTTGTTGTTGTTGTTGTTGGCCCTAAAATCGTTCTAAAAAGGATTAGTAATGCCGGGTAGTCAAGTGGACACTGAAAAATTAACTAAATAGCGAGCTTTTCTAATCCGTCGGCCTAAGATAATTGGAACAAACTCAATACGCACAAACATTAATAACAAACGTAGACGCGAACAGTTTGCCATAACACAGATAACAGTTTCTGGGTAAAAAGCTTTGTTGCAGATGCGTATCAGCGCTAACCTAATTGAACTGCAAACGTTAACGCCTTAACGCCCCATATCACGAAAGTTTCGTTTTGCTAAGCTTTTTAGAGCTTTGCGCCAAATTTATTCTCAGGGAATCAGAACAAAAACATTCAAATGGAAAGATTTTTCAATGTTCTAAAAGAACACATGCAGACAACACAAGCAATAAGCGGATTTTACGGCAAATTTTTCTACAATTGCGAAACCTTTTTTTCTTCATTTATGTTTTAAATTCACCCTATAGCAAACACTTCAGTTTTCAAAAAGTACGATTTTCGGATTTTCAGGACAGAAAATATTTACTTCACTGAATTTTACTTTTCTGGAACTCCGAGTTTAAGAGAACGTCTGTGCTAATGCGCTACCCTCCAACTCTAGGTATTCGAGGCAGCTGACAGCTCTGTGTATTAACTACACTCATTTTAATTAGAACGTACTTAAAATATGTGCCACGCCATATCACGACAATTCCTTATTTCTCACTCACTGCACGTTAACTACTGGGAAATAAGGAAGCCCGAATTCAGCTGTCTTTCTTTTTTTTCGGTAATATTCGGTCTGTGAAGTCGAATAAAAGAGATTTACTCAATAATTTTTAAGAGTTTAGATATGTTTACGTTAGGAAACATGCAGTCGCATTTTCAGCCACCCCTACCCCCACCCCCACTGCCTAGTCAGTTCACATACCTTCTGTATCTCTTCGTCGAAAGCGCGCGAGCAACTGTGATCATGGAAAACTTCAAATTCAGTTAGTAAGGAAATATACGTTGAAAATTTCCCATCTCTGATTCCAAGGAGACTACCGACTTTTAATTCCCATAAACACTATATCGCTCCTGATGGCATCACATCTAAGCGGCAGTGAACTAAAAGGTCATTAGTCAATCTTAAATGTCGAACTCGTGGTCGAACCGCTCACGGTTCTTCAATGAACGCGCGCGAGAGACTGAGAGTCACGCGTGTCACGCAAACGTCTGCGTGTATGGTAATCTTTTCCTGTTTGTTTAGCTATATAGCTTGACGAGACAGTGAGATCGTGATTATTTAATTATGATCCATTCTAGCTTTCGTTTCTTATCCTCCAAATAAAAATCCAAAAAAAGTTATACTACTACTATATATGCTGTGTTATATGGGCGGTTTATCTCGAACACTACGATGATTCGTAAATCCGCCTTGGCAGAAACAGGAAGCGTTAATTATATCGAGTGCATGGTTATAGCCCGAAGTGTTAATTATAATAAATCACATTCTATTTGCGATATTCAAATGTCCTGTCAAACAAACGCAATCACCCGGAACTCAAATATTCACCATCACACAATTCACTTATAAAAATATAAATGACAAATATTTACATTGAAACACTCGAGGGTTTGGGACAAGTACTTATTGGAGCGTTCAAGTAACCGGCGCTTTTCGTTCGACAAAAGTCAACGAAAATAACCATCTAATGAGAGTTAAATAGCTGCAAGATTTTTTACTCTTTTCGCTACCCGCTTTGGGAAGTTTGATTTGCATGAAGACTGTCTGGCCGCCACGTAAACAGATTTTAACTTATAGCTACAGCTATGTCTTTAATCCGGCTATTAAATTTCTTTTAAATTTCTTTTTTAACGATCGATACAATCAGCAAGCCCAACGGTGTGAAATTCTTTAAAACATGAGGGAACGTCATTACTCCGGCAAGCTCTGAGACAGAATGCTGAGAATTAAGAGGTAAACACTAATTTCTTGCTGTTTAAGCGTAATAAATACAGTTACTGGATGTATATATGTTAAAGGTTATAATTATTTGTCAAACTTGCATCATTTGAGAAAAGTATTTTGTAACCATGCGAATGATAGAATTGATTTCTGTCGAACGACAATGCCTGTGAGAATATTATACAGAAAACGTCCCTCAAAATATAGTTGCGAAATTAATTTGCAAACGCGTTATGTCCAGAATCATTCCATTTGCCGACTGGAGGGCTAAAAAGCATGGACGCAAAAAGGGACTTTGCTGACGACGTACATTGTGGTGTAAGTTACCGCTAAGTTTTATTTTTTTTACTTTCGCGTCAGTCTTCCTTTTTCAATAACAGTTCTGAAATGTAACATACAGTTCTCTCTCTTCTTCTACAGCCTAGTTGTCACTTACAGATTCGGAGAGACACAATTCTACTAGAAAGGTAAGTGATTGCATATTTTAAAAATCTGTGCTTTTATACTGTCACGGTAGAGTGTTTTAAAAAGAAGTCTGGCCGGCATTAACAGTTTAATACAAATTTTTCGATTTTGTCAAGGTAGTTCTGGACCGTAAATTTGTGAAACATTCTGCGATCAGCTGCATCGTCTACACGATTGCCAACAAGTTTTAAATGTCATCTTTCGTGCTATTTTACGTACCGTATAGTTGTTGGTTTGCAGTGTGGAGCGGGAGGTGGAGGGGGAGCTATATATGGCGAATCACAATTCGTGCTATCACCGAGACTGCGTCCGAACTTTCACATCTTAAACGGACACTGACAGCATTATCTGGGCGACGCATTGAAAAATGATTTAAGTAAAAAAGAGTCTCTCTCAACGAAACCAACAAACTTCAATTAATATTTTGTAACAGCGAGCGTCGATTTCGAAATCCTGGCGTGTCTGGTGCGGACACATTCATCAGTACCTATTAACCGCGTGAAACTTCTATTTTTTTTTTATTGGAAAAAGCGGCAACTTTCATTTTGGAAATGTTCATCGCGTTCAGACATTATTATGACAAAGGAATGACCAAGTAGTTCAGAAGCGTAAAAAAGGACGTCTTTGTTAGAGCTGCTACTTTACAATATAGTTGAGGTGTCTAGCAATACGTTGTGCATGGGAAATTGAAGGGGGAAATACAAAATTCTGTTTTGGTTTTATTTTTTTAAAAATTGTATCAACTTTAACTTTGAAAACAAAGCGCTAGAGAAAAAATATTCATCGAAATCATTATCTTATGCAATCAATATTTGGTAATTATAACTTACAAATGAAAGACCATTTCGTTCCCATCTGCTAATAAAAAGTTTGTTCCAGCGAATAAAATTCCTTGTAAGAATGCAACTTTTAGTCTAAACAAAGTTGTTTGTATTTCACAAACTTGTTTTATCGGGATCAATTCTACTCCTGTTCTAAAAGCGACAAGACAAGAGCTTCTTGGCTGACTGTGTAAGCCACAACTTTGATTTTCTCTGCTTCTTTGCTTGATTTAATGTTAAATCTAACATTTCTCTCTCCTTTCTCTCCAGTATAAAGATTATTGTCTGCAGATTTCCAGACACGCAAGTTTGCAAGAGAGGTTAGTGACTGTTTTAAATGTGCCTTCTTTATATATTGTTCTGCTTGAGCGCATTTTTGGAAACTAAACTTAAAGTTTGGCAGCATTAGGTTTTTAAAAAATAGAATGCTGATCACCCATGTTTACCGAATTTCAATACCGAAGCATCAACTTGCGAAACATCGTGCGATCCAAATGCGCAATAACTTTGCTTCAAAAAGATACGTTATTTTCTCAGTCATTTTCTCTTGAAATAAACAAGTCATTAGACTCAGTAAAGTCCCGCAAAATTCCTTCTTTCTTGTATTTATTGTATTAATCGTGTTTAATGAAGAATCATTAACAAGCTTAACTGTCCATATGCCGTAAATTGAAATTGCATTTTAATGACTGTATGGTGACAGTCTTTGTAAAGAAAAAACGAGTCACTTATAACCAAATTAACAAACTGAATGATGTCAGTGAAAACGGACAGAGACATTTTTATTTCAAGCACAATTTTGCAATTTATACAATTGTCTGATGTTGTTACAATGAATTGTTCTTATGAGTGTTCATGACATCCAAAGTAGTTTCAAACTTTTCGCAACATTTAAATTTCATGGTGAGTTGAAAATATCGATAGCATATTCATTTATTGACATTTATTGATCATTTCATACAGTGAAAAAGGAACGTTTAGAGCTAATGTTGACGCCTACCAGAAAAAATAGAAGTACCAAAATACTTATTAAATCAGTTAGGATAAGGTGAGCAGTTATTTCAAAATAATTATATGTACAATGTAATAAAAGTAATCGTTGTGATAAATTGGCGCTACTTCTAACCACGGATGTAGCTTCTTCGAGCTTATGCTATCAATGACAATGAAATACTCAGAGCAAGATCCTTTACAGTTCTTCAATAGCTCCCTACATCTTGCGCATAACAGCTTGGTACCATTCTGCTAGACGGTATTGAAAAACCACAAAAAACTTATTGATCCAATAATGTTAAGCTGTTGTTGAGACGAGATAATATAGTTACATAACCTCTTAATTTAAACATTAGTCCCTTCACTGTAAACATCAGTAGATTTCCACATGTACGTAAGGAACAAATAACTAGAATGAACAGCCAAAATGCCAAAAGCTAAGCTTAAGTTAACAAACTATTCAATACATCATTTCGAAGAATCTTTCGCTACCTAACAAACATATGCAAGCTAAGCGCAAGTCCTTCAGGCTTGTTGATGGAGCAGCATACTTATCGATGATTTTATTAGCAGAGATAAACACCCTAACAAATGCTGAACCGCTGTTAAAAAACTATTTCAAATTGAGCTATCCGGCCAAATGATTAATGATAATGCGGACATGAATCAAAATAAAAGCTGCATAAGACTTGAAACTACGTAAGATGCGCATGCGGCTTGTAAAGCGATACAACTGAAACTGAGACAGTATGAGGACAAGATACCGCATCTTATAAAGAACTTGACGATTTTTTTTTTTTTTTTTTTTTTTTTTTTAATATCTTTTTGCTGTGAAGTAACCTTCATAAACAACTTCAGGACGTCCTTCGTGCTTGGTTTCTTGCTAGCTGGGGGCTCCTCTGATAACCTTGAATAGTTAACATCTATAATGAAGAAAAAAGAGAAGTGACAGGCATTTGTATCCATATAAACCTACATGGAAGCGAGCGAGCACATAAACTGAAATAAATTAACATAAGCTGAATGCAAACAAATTGCTCTGCAAAATCAGGCCAGCGCCTCCTTTCTGAAAGGTGAACGGACAAGTGACTCAAAATGAGGCCAGCGCCTCCTCCTGATGAGTGAATGGACAAGCGTCCCAAAAACAGGCCAGCGCCTCCTTCTGATGAGTGAATGGACAAGCGTCCCAAAGTCAGGCCAGCGCCTCCTTGCTGATAACGTCAATCAAATATTAACCAAACATAAATAGAAACTGCCCCAGCGGTATTGTAATCAGCGAAAACTTTATACAAACAGCTACCAATGTTGAAATGAAAGAATCTGCTCGAAGTAAAACAGTATTTCGCCGATGTTCCAGTACACTCTTGCTATAAAGACTATAAACAGCTTGCCATCTATTGCAAAACGAGCAATTATTCTGAAAGTTTAGGAAAAAACGAGACGAGGTCCAGAACAGTACGATAAATGTGGCAATGGCCTTGCATGCATGTATACGAGCAGTGAATACCTAGTGAATTAATAAATCCACTCCGTAAGTCCTGCATGGATTTCAAAAACTAAAGTGAAAACATACCTAGTTGTTGCCAAACTGACAAAGTAGACCACTATATGGGATTCCCACCCATATTCAATGCTTGAAAACATGATGAGTTGTAATTAGTCAACCATTTATGTATACATGTAAATAATGCGACTTTATAATCCTCACAACGAGCTCCGTACGGGAAACCATAGCATACAATTTGACACCGCTGTCAATAGGAGCTGAAAATTTTGGGCTATATAACATGTAAACTTCAACTTCGTGCTACTCGAATGTAATACTCTGCAAACGAACAACTATCTAAAACCAACTTAACATAAGAGCCTTGCTGAAATGACAAAAACTTTTCCAGACAAGTCATACCACAAACGTGTATACATGCACCCAGTTATCATTATGGCGCACTTGTTCACTGTTACCTAAATGGACGCCACATTTTGTGGCACTAGCATCTGAGCTAACAATACAATAAGACGGGCCAATCCATAATGACTTTTCAAATTCATCCTGTCCAGTCCACTTCAATACTCAACATGTTTTCTTAGAGAATAAATTGGGCCAAAGTAAACGTCTAGTGAAATCGTAATCCTGCGCAGCCTCAATGTCCTTGTTGTAATAACTGGTCATAATTCGGGAAATGTCCTCAAATACTACACCAATGGAAACAAATTTCCCCCAAGCCAGGCTAAACAATTCCCCATAAACTTTTTTTTTCTGAAACAATTATGAAGACATACAGAAATGCAAAGTAAAAATAACCGTCTATCCGAAATAGGAATTGTTCTATAGATAGTGTTCTGTACTATACCATTCGAAAATTAACAAGGGTCCACTAAAACTTCCCGCCATAGCTAAAAAATAAATCTGAACTTCCGTAAACTGGATCTAAGACTGCACAAGAGTAATAATCAATATGGATCAACTTCTCCTCGTCCAGGAATAGAACAATGTTGACCCCCTTAAAATCCTTCAATATTCAGTTCGAGCGACTTGAGGCATGGAATAAAGATCCAACCCAAATGGAAATACAGTAAACAGAAAAACACCTAAACTAAGCGTCGCCTAACGAAAAGCAAGCGAAAACCTAACAATATAAATGTACGATGATCAGGGTGTGAATATAGGTGATAGGTAATAGCCACTTAGACCAAACAAAACCATAAATACTCCCTTATAGAATAGGGCAAAGTGATATTCCCGTTTACGCACTAAATCCTTGTTCATAAAAATGTTTATCTCTTCTTCCATAGGGTTAATTCGAAACACTAAAGGGTAAACCATATAAGAAGGAGCCTTAACTTCTGCCAACCCGGTAAAATGTAAAGGCACTAAATAGCTTATCTACAAATACAGAATGATGCAAAGATAACACATAGCTTTTGAAAAATTTCTGAGGGAATCTTCTTGAAAGGAAGACGAAAACCATCTAAAACAACTGATACAATAATCTCTGAGACGCCTAAAAATAACAGAAATGAATATTTCTTCCCAGACTGCCCTTTAATAACTTGCAACACACCTGGTCTAGTAGAAACTTCACGCTCATATCTGATTTTTGTGTTACCTCATTCAATTCGTCAAACAGATCGACATTACCAATATCATTTCGATGCCCCATCATTGCGTGCTCCTGATGCCGGCGGGCTTAGTGGAAGCGGCGCTGCTCCAGTAATTAATGGGAAGTTCAACTACTTTAGTTTTACTGCAGTCTGCAAAAGTTTCCGAACCTGCAGTCCTTAGCCCACTGTCCGCCGTTTGAAATAAAAATTAACACCTGCAACACATTCTGTTCGGACAAAAAAACATGTATAAAATTGACAAGCAATCAATAAGACAAGATAACAAAAACGAAATGGGCGGGCGGGCGGGCTGGTTTACAACTTCAATGTCAGCATGGAATGCGAAAGCGAGAGGACTGAACAACTCTGAACAGTCTATAAATACCTTATCAAACCAATCAGAGATACCCAAGGGGCACGCCCAAGCGGCGTGTCATACACAGCGAAATAAATAACCAAAAACCTGTTAATGAACTGTATTGACTGCATACCAGTAGAAAATACATTTACGTTCTAATTCGCTACGCTCAAACGAACGTAAATTATTTTCTTCTTCAATACTGCAAAAAATACACACCAAGGGAATGATGGTTGGATGCTCAGGCAATCCAACCTACGCGAGACATCACAAAGTAAAAAATATAAGATCTTACCGCGAGAAGGCTAAATTGCTAGTTGGTTAGAACCTCTTGAGAATACTGCGAAATTAGCGTCCGAATCCGCCTTCTTCTTTTCGGCTGACAGTCAATTCTCTTTGCATCTTCTGACAAGCAAGCTCGTCCGACTCGTATACATGTAGAGCCAACAACTCGTCTTTGCTTCTATCCGCGAGATTTATCGCCTTCTGCCGCGTCGTTGTGAGCTGTCCTCCTTCCGTTACCAGCTTGCAGACTTCTGACGGTTTATCCAGGCTGATCTCTAGCTGAGCGAACGTTCAACTCAAACAGCTTATAATTACTATGAATTTAAACTACAATGCTTCAATGTCGATTTTCGACTTTCCTCCGAATTCTAATTGACTATCCGAACTAGGACGACAGGTAATTCTTGAACAGGGAGGACACTTAATTGACTAACTCTGGATTTGAAGACTCTTGCTGCAACCATAGGATTACTCAAAACTTCGGATTTACAACTTCAATGTCAGCATGGAATGCGAAAGCGAGAGGACTGAACAACTCTGAACAGTCTATAAATACCTTATCAAACCAATCAGAGATACCCAAGGGGCACGCCCAAGCGGCGTGTCATACACAGCGAAATAAATAACCAAAAACCTGTTAATGAACTGTATTGACTGCATACCAGTAGAAAATACATTTTTCATAACTTCAGTTAAACATGGATAATCTTTTGACTGTAAGTTGCGTTACGAAAATTGAGCAGAAAATATTCGGTCCTCTTTTTGGTTTGTCTTGCGTTAAAAAAATAAATTGGTATAGTATCTCAAATAAGAGAAGAAAATTATTCAGTCAAAGGATCGTCAAGGTCATCAACTAATGCAACACCTCAGCATTAGGTAACTTACGAATAGAAGACTGCATTTCATTGATCAAATGGGTAACAAAAAAAGTTGTTCTGGCCAATTACATTCCCTGTAAGAAAAAAAAATAATCTTAATATAGCTGTTAAATTAGTATTCACAAACTTGTTTTATCGCGAGTCGTTCGACTCGAGGTTATACAGCGACGAGGCAAGAGTGGCAAAAAATATCAAAAAAAAATATCAAATAACTCTTTATTGAGCACCATGACTGCGCTCAAGACCTCTTCTGTGGGGAAGACAAATATTGAATATTATGCGATCAGATTTTCTGTCTCTAAAATGCAAAAACTGGTGTCGTAGATTTTGAAATACAAATGGTTTTTGTTACAGGATTGCCTCTTGCCATCATTGCAGACGGTCTTTAATTTCTAATGATAACAATAAAATAAATGACTTCATTTAACAATCGGCGCGGTGGATTTGATCTTAAATCTTTCTACCTTTTTCCACAGAAAATCGTAAAGAAGAAATGGCCCTTCTTATGAGTAAAGTCTCTGTGGTTTCCATGGTGTATGTGATGTCATGCTTTGCCATCTATTGTGCTGCGGAGGGCAACAAAACCACAAAACAACCGTCCTCAAATATGGTATGCTGTTTGTTTAACTTGAAACCATACAGCGGCTAGGAGGAAGATTGAACTAAGCAGCTGTTAAGAACCATATATTTGCTCGTCAAGTTGCCTAACTACATAACCTGACCTAATAATTGTATTGTGCAAAACAGTGTGCAGCATTGTGATGTTAATAGTTATGAACTATTCTGCTTGAATCCAAAAAACTTAAAAGTGAAAAAACGCAGCTACATAGGCATCTTAACAGAAGGCATGGAAAAGTCGACAGCCTTTGATTTTTGGCGTGGAAAAGTAATGGATAAAATATGCATTAAATCTAATCAGCAAACATGCAAAACTCGTATCTTCACCTGACGTTGCCAAGAGATTTGTCTTTACTGACTTTCTCATTAATAACTCATGACTCGTTTCTTATTCCAACCCAGCAACCTCCTTCTTTCTGTTATGGTGGTGTCCCTGGTATTCACGGCAGACCTGGGTTCCCTGGAGTACCAGGCCCTGCAGGTTTACACGGAAAGTCTGGGTCTCCTGGGGCACCAGGCCGTGATGGCCGTGATGGCCGTGAAGGAGCCAAAGGTGATCAGGGTAGCCCAGGGAAGACCGGACCCCAGGGATCTCTAGGTCCCAAAGGAATTCATGGTGCCAAAGGAACACCTGGTGTGCAGGGTCCTCCCGGTCAAAAGGGGCAGCGTGGAGACAGTGGAACGAGTGGAATCCCTGGAACTCCTGGTGCGATGTCTTATAAGAACTGGAAAGAGTGCGCATGGAAAGACTTGAATGACGGCAAAGACAACGGTCTGATCAAGGTAAATTTTTCAAAGGTTTATATGTTTATCCAAAAACATTTGTTTGAATGTGCTATATAAATTAAGGAAAAAGATTGATATGAGGTGAGAAAATTCTCACAAAGCTCGGACAAAACTGAAAATGAACTTTTCAAACCCAAACAACAAAACGCTCCTTCTAACTATTTCAGATTCTAGTAAACTGAATTTTTGAATTATCTTGTATCATAATTTTTACACAGGACTGTGTGTTCACCAAGAACTTCTCTGACACAGCCCTCCATGTTTACTGGACTGGTGTCCTGAGAATCAGCAACTGTGACAGTTGCTGCAAACGCTGGTATTTCACTTTCAACGGTGCTGAATGTGCAGCTCCCCTGCCAATTGACGGTGTTGTGTACATGTGGAAAGGAAGTGGTAAAAATCCTCACCGAGTCCGCCATATTGAGGGGCACTGTAACAACATCAACAAAGGCAAGGTGCGCGTGGGATTCTGGGTTGGTGACTGTGAGCAAGGTGCAAAGGCTGACGCTTACACAGGCTGGCGTTCAGTATCCCGGATCTTTGTTGAAGAAGTTCCTAAACCTCAGGCTTAGATCCGAGACAGAACATCCATTCCTGCATAAACGCTTATAATGGGACAATGATTAGTTGCTTAATTATATAACGAGTGGTTTGTATGCTTACTTGGTGTGCTTTGTAATTGTTTCACATTTGCAGCTGTTGTTAATAAAAAGCAGGAAAATTGACAACTAGAAGGAACGGTTTCTTTTTTATTTGTTTGTTTGTTTTCTTCTTTTTCTTTCTTTCTTTTCTGTTGCAACTGACTCCAGAAAGCGATGCAATATTTTGTATACGATGTAAGCAAAGAACTGTCAGAAAAAAATACATAATTAGAGAACTAGCCATGGCCAGGAAGAATTGAACACAAACAAAATGCTCAGATCAATTCAATTTTACAATAACAATTTAGTTCTCTGGCGACAAACAAAACAAACAGGTACGAGATTTATAAACGGCGTGAATATTCAAGTGACCACAAAGCCAACTAACACTCAACTTTTGTCCCAAGCGAAATCTCAAACATGCAAAAGAACAAAGCTGCTTCGTTGTTTTCAAGCGTCACCAAACCAGCAGTACTACTAAGAGAATTTCACAAAATGGAGGTTCTTACATGTAAATAAGGTCTCCTGCTAATCATTTTTACTTGGAACGACGCGATTAAAATAAATTTAGACCCTGACTAATGTTTTCCTAGAACATGTAAATTCTGCTGAACACCGCCTCTTCAAAACAACTTCGCCAGTTTATTTGCCAATTTTTTTTGCAACTGAATGTGGGAAAAAATTTGCCCAACCTACAGTGCTTCTAAATACTTCCCATTCAAGGATTTTGGCTTCCACGTTACACAGACTATTCCTTGACCGTAAATTTGTATTTATGAAAAAGATACTGCAAAGAAACTGTAAACTACACATCAGTGCGCTGTTTAAAATAGTTGGAGCTACAAGCTCTAAACATTTTCGTGATCGCAAAAATTAAAAACTGAAGGAGCCTTAAAGTTACGAGTTTTCCATAAGAGAGATTAACGTTTCAGGATTGTTGTTAATTTTTACTAATAAGACGGGCTTTTTTCGTATATATGACAATTAGCTCCGATTTTCATATTATAAAAACTTGCTTTTTACTAATTCCTTGTGACTTTTCCCTGATGAAGGCTGAAGTTTTAGCCGAAACGCTGGGGCATTCTACGAAATTTTTAGAACGTTTGGAACATTTTTAAACCAGAAAAACGTTTTTACTTTCAATCATGATATGGCGGTGTCTGGCATTTGCAGAATGCAGAATGCAGAATGTAGAATTTTTGAAAGCTAACCGTAAACAGGCTAACCGAAGTTCTATTCAGGCTAGCCGAAGTGAATAGAAGGCTAACCGGAGGGTGTAGTAGGCTAACCAAAGTAAAAAGTCTGCAGTCTGCATTCTGCATTTTGCAGTCTGCAAATGTCAGACACCGCGAATATGGCACTGCCGTTTTATGCATTATCTAGATCCTTTTTCACAGGCTATGAGCTCATGTAAAAATAGGTACCGTTTTGCTGTCTAGGTCGCTAAAATCACCCCCGCGAAATTTTAACACGACCAAGCTTTAATTTTTTAAAACCTTAAAGGACTTGATAAACTGACGGACCATAAATTCATTAATAATTTATTTTCCTGACGTTATGCAACTTATTTTATTGGACGAAATCCAAATGTGTAACTCTTGGCATGACTTACAAATCCTAAAGCGCAAAACAATTTGATTTTACAGCTCATCCGACTACAAACGCCTTTTTTTTTCTGGGATTCCCTACTAGACCTAGTCCTTTAGGCTGCGCTGTAGACCGAGTGCATAGCACGAGCATGGTCCTGGGAATGTGTTGTGACGTAATGTATGTGTAATCGTGACGTCACGAGTTAGTATGAAGAGATCTGGATGCTAGGCAAATGGCCTCATTAGATTGCGTTTCACTGTTGTTAAACAGTGCTAAATTGTCAAAAGGTGTGATTTTTCGAGTTCGAGCTTTTTTACAAAACTGCTTCGTCAACGGACAAAACGATGCGGGGAGAAAGGAGGACAAAGATGCGAAGGTAAGTTGAAAATTTAATTTTCTAAAACGAAAAAGAGGCACAAGACCTCAAGTCAGGATTGCAACGTGTACACTGATGACTCTCATTTTGCGCTACTGAAATAATGTCGTGTTTGGTTAAACGACCAAGATATTAGAGTAGAAAAATGGGCCAAATAAAACACGGACAAAACGAACTGCAACAAGTGAATTATAGCCGACATTCTAGTTACCCTGGCGCTTTATTCTTTGCCTGATCACAACCCTTTCCCTTCACAGACTTCACATATAAGCGCGATTAAAAGAAAGCAATTAGCACTCGGCGAAAGTAACGATTTCATGATTACCGGCAAGAAGAGAGTTGAAATGTTTGCAGTGGGGAAATGTTTAGCCTATGCTCTGTGTTATTTAATTTTGTGTAATTTTGAATGCATTTGAAAGGGAAAAAAAAAACAGATTAAAGCTTATTTAGCTTCTCGCAATTCAAGAGTTTACCGGGTTTATATAATATATGATTCTGGCGTAATCAATAAATATATGCCGATTTTCACAACAAAAAGTAATCTACCAAAAGGTAATCGAGTTAGGAATTTTCGTGAAAGATTAACAACGATACCGAGTTAGTGCTGCAGAATATAAACTGAATCGAAGGGTGTTTTTCCCATCGCAATGCATTCCTTTCCAAACCTTTCACAGCAGAGTTCAACTTTTAAGAGATACAACATGTCGAGAACAGCCTTGTACATGTGTAACCATCTTTTATTAAAAACTAGAAATCGTAATTGGAGCCAAGTCAATGTGATTTTTGCTGGTTATGTTCGTTGGTAAATTTTCGTTGATAATGGCTGATATTTGTATAGATATTGGACGAAAGACGTTGTACACAGTAATTTTCGCCACGAGGGTGATAAGTCAGTACATAAATGGCAAACACGCGTCGCTTGGAGATGGCCAATAAACTCGATAATTGAATCCAGGATCAACATCATTCCGCCTTATAGAGGGACGGAGGTTAACCAGGCGATAAAACTGGGTGACTGAGTTATTTTCTGATGTTTCGTTGGAACTGGATATTTGCATAACTTTGGTCCCTTCTCGATTTCAATTATGTACTTTAACATATCGCAGGGTTGCAGAAGAAGAAATTTTAGATCAATCGGAGTATGGAGTCGCCGGCAATACGAAGCCTGTAGTGATCGATTTGCCAGAGTACTGAAGTCATTCGATTTCTTTCGGAAAAGGAAACGTTATACAAAAAGTTAAGAAAAAATAAAATAAACATTGTAACAGTTTACTACGTTAAATTATGGAAAAAACACGTACAATTGTATCTGATGACAGGTTTATAAATGCAAATATATTAGAAAAACCTTTAGAAACCAAACAAACCCGTGGGGCTGAACAATCATCAGCAAAGCCAAAGATTCAACATGTCTTGAAATGTCAATTCTTTTATAAAGTGTATTATTATAGGAAATTAACGCTTCATGAAATTAACTCGAATTTCAAAAATTCGCGTTAATTTTAGTCGCGTTAATTTTTGTTTGCGTTAATTTCCGCACCCTTAATTTAGTAGAGCGTTAATTTCCATGACCTTAATTTCCATTATTTTGCCCCAATTTCTTGATACAAGCCAGACGCTCTCGACTCTTAGGAAAAAGCATTAATTTGTCAGGGTGTGAATCTGTCGGTATCACTTAAACTTTGAAAAACGCTAGAAATGGTCCTACGTTTAAGTTTAGTACCACGAACATTGTTTCCGTTTAAGATTATACGCCTAGTGTTGAAATAACTTGTTCCTGTTTAATTTTATCGACAAGCAAACGTTTCTTTGCGTACGTCGCGTTAATTTCCTTCATTTTGAAATTTACCCCCTGTTTCGCGTTAATTTCCTTTACTGGGAAATACTTTTTCCTTCAACTCGCGTTAATTTAAGTCGCGTTAATTTCAAACACATTAATTAACACAAGCGTTAATTTCCTATAATAAGGTAATCATATATATCAACTTTACGGCACTTTATGACGAGCCCCTTTTTAAGGCAGAGGTACCCTTATGACATTAAGCAAAGTTAAGAACGAGTTGAATGAGAATTTTATATTTGGCTTTTGACAAACAAGTCAAATTCGTCTGTGTTGACAAGCGTGGCAAAACAAGAGCTCTTAAATCAAATCTTCAGAAAAAAAACTAATTAGTTACTTTGAAGTTTACAACTATATATACTTTGTAAAAAAATAATTTTATTTTTGTTGTGATTAAAGAAAGTTTTTTTTTTTAAACCGCGTGATCTCGGATTTGGGCGATAAAGAGAGGAGCTAAAACGAGATTCCTCTAGTTATTTTTAGATTATTCAGTAATTCGTCCCAAACCACGATCGTTTATTTTCTGCTAAATTGTAATCGTTCGGCTATGCTACAGCCAAGTTTCAAGTTTCGTTACTCTCCCTTATTCTTATTATCAAAACCATCTCAGTAACTCGTAAAAAAAAATTGGCGTACGTTAACTGTGCATGCTTATAGCTATAGTTACCAAGGATTTTATATTGCGACGTTTTACTGAATATTTGCATACTGATGGGACTATATCTTCCGTGTTGTGCAACTCGACTAAATCCCAAGCCAAGTTTATGGAATTTTTATTTTTAGCACTATCAAGATCAGGCTATCAAAAAAAACAGAGGGAATTGCAGCTGCAGTAATTCTCAGAAGCTTTCAGAGTAATAACGCTTTAGAGTGACGAAAACTCGAGTCTACACTGTAAATAAGGGACAGGCATTACCAAGAAAAAAAATTTCACGTGGCGCCTCTACAAAAATTGCCTTTACAATGAAGCACATCTCTCAAACAAACTCTGCAGACGCGAGGACAGAGCTTACTCAAAACCGATTATTTCTGTCTCTAACTAACAAAAAGTTCGAGTGAAAAATTAAAAAAAAAGAAATACGACCTTAACGCGCACTAATATTACCAAAAACTGTACCAAATCCAGTTATGCCATCTAGCATTCTACTTACAATAGTTCTAAATAAATTGTTGAGACTTTTCCGCAAAAACGACGAAAAGAATGACAAATAGAAGAATTTTGCGATGAAATAAAGTCTTCTAAATCTTGCCGAGCATGTTCCAGAGGCAGGAACAGACCGAAAATATTTGAAAAAAAAAAGAGTCCAAAAAAAATCTAAATGGAAGTATTCCCCGGTCACAAGGTGGAGATCGAAGGACTTCTAAAATAAACCACAGAAAGACACAACAAGAAGCGAACGCTGCAATCGATAATTATTAGTATAGGCATCCGTCCGACAAGTCCAATATATTTAGCGCGCTGTAAAGGTCAATGGTCGGAGCTTATTCGCTGTCAAGAGAATGATCAAGGGCAGTACCCACTGAGAAAGTTTTTGTGCGCAAAAGGGCATCAACCATTTCAGCGATACGAAATTAGAGTTTAACACCGGATAGTCCACTCAAATGAATATTTGTACTAATCGTGAGATGCAATTTCTATAATACAGTCCATGCAGTCGTCTTTAGCGAACCAGAGTTACATTACGACAAGGGAACAGATTTCCAGTTCGCAGTGATATAAGCCAAATTCCGGCTGCAGTCAATCTCAGAAGCTCTCAGACGAAGCTCGCTTTTCAATAACGAACGAAAACTCTATAGTCTATACAGCGTGAATAGCCGAGGATTGGCGACCTATTTCGAATTCTGCGGGACGGGCATTACAATAAATGTTTTGCTTGGTGCCTCTACAATTATTCGTCACTGCCCGACATTTTCGAGCAGGAAGTTGAGAAGAAAAATAAAATTAACGACCTTTACGCGAAAGAACATCACCAAACACTAACATGATTTAGTTCTTCCATCGATGTCCACTTACAATAGGTCTAGATAAATTTTGGGAATTGCCTGCAAGAACGTCGGAAGGAATGGCAAATGTGAGTTATTTTAGCTTCTTATTATAGGAAATAAACGCTTGTGTAAATTAAAGTATTTGAAATTAACGCGACTCAAATTAACGCGAATTGAAGGAAAAATTACTTCCCAATAAAGGAAATTAACGCGAAAGAGAGAGTAATTTCAAAATGAAGGAAATTAACGCGGCGAACACAATGAAAACACTTGTTAAGACAACTGGAACAAGTCTATTTCAACACTAGGCGTATAATCCTAAACGTAGGGGGTTAAGAAAAGGAATTTGACCGCCTTGAGCGTTCTTCACAGTTTCAGTGATACCGACAGATTTCCATCCTGATGAAATAATGCCTTTTCCGAGGAGTCAAGAACGTCTAGACTGTATCGAGAAATTGGTGCGAAAATAATGGAAATTAAGGTCATGGAAATTAACGCTCCACTTTATTAACGGCGCGGAAATTAACGTTAATATATATTATCGCGACTTAAATTAACGCGAATTTTTGAAATTCGCGTTAATTTCATGAAGCGTTAATTTCCTATAATAAGGTATATTGTCGTCATTACTCGCACATGTGCTGATACAAACGGTCATAACTTTTGAAATACTGAAAACGTACATGTGATTTTGCATAGTTTAGCAGATAAAGGACTACACTTTTCGACTGTGTAGAGTAGAGTTATCAGCTAGTTCCCGAAATTTAAATATTCGCTTCTAAATCAATGCCATGTTTCAACCTTCGTTCGATGCCGATCAGTAGTGGTCATTATATCCTTGATTTTGCATTTCCAGATAAATCGAGGGGAAAGTTGCTACTTTCTAAGAAAACTAGAAATGTTTATAAACAATTTAATATAAAAATTGTCGGTGTTTGATGCGAATAAAATATTTGACAGCGGCTCGAAAAAATGCCTATTTTTCTATTTTTCAGACGTTGTGGCGGGTCCCGAAGGGGCAAAATACTTGATGGCTCCTAACGCAGCCTGAAAATCATTTTGAATCAAACCAAATATGTTTTAGTTCTAGCCTTGGTAAAGTCTTTTAGTTGCCAGAGTTTCAGGCAAAATTATTTTTGATGCGAATTTGAGTGGGAGTTTTTAAGAAAGACGGCCTCTTAAAACTAGAAAATAAGAGAATAGTGTTTAACTAGGGATGTTTGACTGAAATGAATATTTTCACTGAGATGACACAACATTTACTATTTTCTAATTGTATCTCAGTACTTTTTATAAAAAAATCTACAAATTTCTATTTCCGTTTTTCTACAAATAAGGGTCTTAACAGAGACGAATGCACTAGTTTATGTTACCCTGGTTTGATTTATTTCCAAAATATTCCACTTCTTTCAATTTAGCGGACGTCAGAACTACATTTCGTTACACTGAGGTAACAGGACTAAATCAATCAATCGAAATGCGGATTTATATATCAAGCTCAACAAATGATACAGTGATTCACAATAAAATCTTTGCTGCAAGACGATTTCAACTTTTTCGCGAAAAGAAACGTTTTCACAACTAGTTGCGAAAAGTAAATTTAAAAACAGTAGTATACATGACATGTTTAATAATAAAGACAATCAAGAAACCAAGGAAACCCTTGACAATGAACAATCAACAACAAAGCGTCATGAATCTTTTACTGAAAAAGTTCTTATCACGGTTAGTAAAAGGAAACACACTGCTCAACGTCCAATCAACAATGTCTGCTCTTCCTGAAAATCTTTTCTCGATCAAGTGGCTCTTGTCTTGTTACAATTATGCAAAGTAAGAAACGACCTGAATTTGATATTTTCTTATTATTCTTCTTTTCAAGAAACAAGTCAAAACCGTCTATGTTGACAAGCACTGCGAACTAGGAGTTTCCAACTCGGATCGCTAAAAAACATACAAAAATAACTGCTCGTTTAGGTCTACACAGACAGAAAATTCAATCGGGGACTTGCTACTGAAAACAAGTTATCTATCATTCAATTTTTCTTATTTGAAAAACTCTTTTATTCAACTTTATATTTGTTCGACTCAACGTAACAGGAAGTCAAAATCTTCATTCTTATTGGATAAAGACAATGCAACTGTCATAAACATTATCAGTGTTGTAATGTACTATTGAAACAGCTCGATTCATGTCAACAACAAACTGGTCCGAACACGAACCAAAGTCAACACAAAGGCTAAAAACTCAATTGTACACGTAGCTTACTTATCATTCCTTTACAGTGAGTTGTTCAACAGGTACTTGGAACAGAAAAGCGACCCTTCGAACTTTGAGGTATGACCAGGTTTTTCTGTATTTCTTGCTCGTACTTGCTTAACGGTTTTCACGATATCTATTACCAGTGAAAAACTGAACTCAGACGCCTGTTGAACTATTCACACCGAAAGTTTTGCGTATATATTTTATAGCAAAACTGTTACTACCTAGAAACATAAGATCGATATCATTCCAGATTGAAGCAGAAATCATAAGACGGTCAAGAAAGCCCTATAGTTTTGAACAATTATATTTATTTCTTCAATAATAAATAATAGTGGGTTCTTTTACGAGTGTGACCAATATTAGCTCATATCAAACGCGCCAGCACTGAAATGGCTCTGCTAGAGGGAAAGTTTGAATTAATATACTTTTGTATATTCCCATTTTTCATCGGCTAAGTTTAAAATTCAGCTTCCCGAGAGAGATTTCAAAGGTCGTCCTTTTAGGCTTTGTTTCAATGTATGTGGTTGAAAAAGGGTATAATAGCAATCTTACATTTGAATATTTAATCAAAACAGAATTCAAATGCTTTTATAAGCCAAATTGGCATTATGGACTTACTCAATGCTATCGATATGTCGAAAAATTGCGAAATTTTTAGTAATTTTGTCTCTGCTAACTTTTCCTGTAGCAGATCGTGAAGAAGAAATGGCCTTCATTTCGCATAAAGTCTCTGTGAACTCCCTGTTGTCACTGTTTGCGATTTCATTGTTGGTTTACTGCGCTGCAGCAAATAACAACATATATTTTTCACAAACAGTGAATACTGCTCTCTATAAATTGACTTTTAGCAGACTGTACAGCTTGAAAAATAAAATATTTGGAGTTATTGTTATTGACTGCTGAAAACAAAGAGTAAAAGATAAACAAGCTTTAAGGTTCAGATCCTTTAATCCAACATGGCCACCAGATCTTTGCAGGATGGCTGGCAATGTATAGAGATTATTTAAAAATGAATTAATAAGGCTGATTAAAATGCATTGATGATTTTCGTGGCATGTAAAGGGGTAAAGTAAACTTTTTGGTTGCAAGTAAAGATACCAGAAAAGGAAATAAGCAGCAGTTTTCATTTGTTACATGTATCACGCCTCTAAATTGATAATAAATTATGTTGGCTTTACTGTTTCCTGCCAATTTCAATTCTTAGAAGTCACATGTATGAGGCATCTGTTAGTTTCTTTTAATTATTTGCCTTCTGTCACAGTGTCTGCCATTCTTTAACAGAGAAAAATGTATGTCGAATAATACCACTGTCCTGTATAAAATGGCTGAGCTACCTGGTTATTAATTAAAGAACCCTTTAGCAAATGTGAAACAGTTTGGTGGAAAAAAATCCCTAGCTTCTTTCCATTACCAGCTTCGCAGCATCTTAAGGTACCTCATATCTTGTTACCACTATACGTGTCTCTCTCAGCATTAATTATTTTAAGCTCTGAAATAATCTTCACTTTTTAGCTGCTTAGCTAGAAGGCCTCGATGGACTACTGGATGGTTAGTTTTCAGTTAGAATATGGGGTTATTTATCACTTACCAGCTAGAATTTTAAACATGACTCAACTGTGACATATGTTAACAGATTTCATAGACAATTACAAAAAATGTTGTTTGTCAGCAGACATTTAAAATTTATTTTGGCTAATTCTGGGCTATCAGTTTATAATATACCACATTCACGACTTTGCTCATAGAGCCTTTGATTCATGCCTAAAATCCGTGACACAGTCGCTTTAAATAGGGCGCCACACCATAACACGAAAATTCTTTTTTTCTCACTCAATAAGACCGTTTTCAGCTGTCTTTCTTTTTATCTGTAATATTCGGTCTGTGAAGTTTAAAAGTCGTAAAAAAAAGACTTACTGAATAATTTTTTTAGAGTTTAGATATGTTTACGTTGGGAAACATGCAGTCGCATTTTTATCCACCCCTACCCCCACCCACACTGCCTAGTCAGTTCACCTACCTTCTTCATCTCTTCCTCGATAGCGCGCGTGCAAATGTGATCATGGAAAACTTCAAATTCAGTTAGTAAGGAAACATATTTTGAACATTTCCCATCTCTGATTCCAAGTAGACTACTGACTTTTAATTCCCATAAACACTATATCGCTCCTGATGGCATCACATCAATAAGCGGAAGTAAACTAAAAAGTCATTAGTCAATCTTAAATTTAAATTCCCCAGTTGTGGTGTCGAACTCGAGATCGAACTGCACACGATTCTTCAATGAACGTGCGCGCGAAAGACTGAGAGTCACGCGTGTCACGTTAAAGTCTGCGTGTATGGTAATCTTTTCCTGTTTGTTTAGTCATAAAGACGAGTGAGTGAGATCGTGATTATTCAATTATGATCCATTCTAGCTATCGGTTCTTATCCCCCAAATAAAAATCCAAAAAAAAGTAATACTACTACTACTCTGCTGTACTATATGGGCGTTTAATCTCGAACCCTACGATGTTTCGTAAATCGTCCTTGGCAGAAACAGGAAGTGTTAATTATGTCGAGTGGTTATGGCCCGACTGAAGAGTTAATTATAATGATAAATCACATTCTATTTGCGATAGAAATCCTGTCAAACAAACGCAATCACCCGGAACTCAAATATTCACTATCAAACAATTCACTTATAAAAATATAAATGGCAAATATTTACCTGTTTACATTGGAGCACTCGACGGCTTGGAACAGGTACTTGTTGGAGCGTTCAAGAAACCGGCGTTTTTCGTCTGGGAAAGGCTTAATTTAAGAGAATAACCATCCAATGAGAGTTAAATAGATGCAAGATTTTTTACTCTTTTTGCTACTCGCTTTGAGAGTTTTGATTTGCATGAAGACCGTCTGGCCGCCACATAAACAGATTTTAACTTAAGCTACATTAATGTCTTTAATCCGGCTATTAAACTTCTTTACAGCAAGTGACGATCGATACAGCAAGCCCAACGGTATGAACTTCTATAAAACACGAGGGAACGTCATTACTTCGGCAAGTTCTGAGACAGAATGCCGAGAATTTAGAGGTAAACACTAATTCCTTGCTGTTTAAGCGTAATAAATACAGTTACTGGAGGTATATATTTTAAAGGTTATAATTATTTGTCAAACTCGCTTCATATGTGAAAAGTAACTTGTAACCATGCGAAAGGTAGAATTGATTTCTGTCGAACAACACTGCCTTTAAGAATACTTTCCAGAAAACATCCCTCAAAATATAGTTGCGAAATTAATTCACAAACTTGTTTTGTCCACAATCACTTCATTTGCCAACTGGAGGGCTAAAATTAATAGCATCAACACAAAAAGTGACTCGGCGGCTGACGGCGTAAGTTACTGCTAAAATTTACTTTTTTTTTTCGCCTCAGTCTGCTTCTTTACTCAATTTTTTCATTTATTAAGAGTAGAATGTAACAAACAGTTCTTTGTTTTCTTTCTCAGTTGTCGTTTACAGATTCAGCGGGACTAACAAATGGAAGACTTCATTTCATTGGACAAATGCTAACAAAAACATTGTTCCAGCCAATGAAATTCCTCGTAAGAATGCAACATTGAATTTAAACAAAGTTGTTTTTATTTCTCAAACTTGTTTTATCGAGATTCATTCTACTCCACTTCTAAACAAGGGCAAGAGAAGAGCTACTCGGTTGACCGTGTAAGCCACAACTTTGATTTCCCCTGCTTCTTTGCTTTTGATTTAATGTCATCTCTAACATTTCCTTCTCCTTTCGCTCGCCTCCAGTGCAAAGATTATTGTCTGCAGATTACCAGACACGCAAGTTTACAAGGAAGGTTAGAGACTGTTTTAAATGTGCCTTTATGTATAATGTTTTTCTTGAGCGCATTTTTGGAAACTCAACTTAAATGTTCGGCAGCATAAGTTTTTAAAAAATAGAATCTTGATCACATGAAGTCATGTTTACCGAAACATCGACTTCAAAAAATCGTGCGATCCAAATGCACAACTTTGCGTCAAAAAGATACGTAGTTTTCTCAGTCATTTTCCTCCTGATATAAACAAGTCATTAGACTCAGTAAACTCCCGATAAATTCCATCTTTCTTGTATTTCTTGTATTAATCGTGTTTAATGAAGAATCATTAACAAGCTAAACTGTCCACATGCCGTAAATTGAAATTGCATTTTTGTGACTGTATGGTAGATTTACCTCAGTCTTTGTAAAGAAAAAACGAGTCACTCATAACTAAATTAACAAACTGAATGATGTCAGTGAAAACGGACCGAGACATTTTCAATTTAAACACAATTTTTGTAACTTATAAAATTGTCTGGTGTTGTCACAATGAATTGTTCTTATGAGTGATCATGGCTTCCAAAGTAGTTCCAAAATTTTTCGCAACATTTGAATTTCATGGTGAGTTAAAAATATCGATAGCATATTCAGAAATTTTCTCTTTCCTATTTCTCAAGCAATTGGAATGATCTGTTTTCATAACTTCATTTAAACATGGATAGTCTTTTGACTGTAAGTTGCGTTAGGAACATTGAGCAGAAAATATTCGGTCCGGTTTTTTGGTTTTGTTTTGCGTTAAAAAAAAATTGGTATAGTATCTCAAATAAGAGAAGAAAATTATTCAGTCAAAGGTTCGTCAAAGTCATCAACTTATGCAACACGTCAGCATTAGGCAACTTACTATTATAAGACTTCATTTCATTGGACAAAATGCTAACAAAACATTGTTCCAGCCAATGAAATTCCTCGTAAGAATGCAACTTTGAATCTAAACAAAGTTGTTTTTATTTCTCAAACTTGTTTTATCGAGATTCATTCTACTCCACTTCTAAACAAGGGCAAGAGAAGAGCTACTCGGTTGACTGTGTAAGCCACAACTTTGATTTCCCCTGCTTCTTTGCTTGATTTAATGTCATATCTAACATTTCCTTCTCCTTTCGCTCGCCTCCAGTGCAAAGATTATTGTCTGCAGATTACCAGACACGCAAGTTTACAAGGAAGGTTAGAGACTGTTTTAAATGTGCTTTTATGTATACTGTTTTGCTAGAGCGCATTTTTCATTTTTGGAAACTACTAAACAAAAATTTATGGCAGCATATAGGTTTTTAAAAAATAGAATCTTGATCACAGATGAAGTTATGTTTACCCAAACATCGACTTGTGAAAACTCGTGCGATCCAAATGCGCAACTTTGCTTCAAAAAGATACGTCAGTCATTTTCTCCTGATATAAACAATTCCAGTTAGACTCAGTAAAGTCCCGCACAATTCCATCTTTCTTATAATTCACGTGCTATATTAATCGGACTTAATCGTGTTTAATGAAGAATCATTAACAAGATAAACTGTCCACATGCCGTAAATTGAAACTGCATTTATTGGTGACTGTATGGTTGATTTACCTCAGTCTGTCAGTAAAGAAAAAGCGAGTCACTCATAACCAAATTAACAAACTGAATGATGTCAGTGAAAACGGACCGAGACATTTTTACTTCAAGCACAATTTTGCAACTTATAAAATTGTCTGGTGTTGTCACAATAAAAGTTCTTTTGAGTGATCATGACTTCCAAAGTAGTTCCAAAATTTTTCGCAACATTTAAATTTCATGGTGAGTTGAAAATATCGATAACATATTCAGACATTTTCTTTTTCCTATTTCTCAAGCAATTGGAATGATCTGTTTTCATAACTTCAGTTAAACATGGATAATCTCTTGACTGTAAGTTGCGTTAGGAAAATTGAGCAGAAAATATTCGGTCCGGTTTTTTGGTTTTGTTTTGCGTTAAAAAATAAATTGAGAAATAAGAGAAGAAAATTATTCAGTCGAAGGGTCACCCAGGTCATCAACTTATGCAACACGTCAGCATTAGGTAACTTACTATTATAAGACTAAATTTCATTGGACAAATGGGTAACAAAAAAAGCTGTTCTGGCCAATTACATTCCCTGTAAGAAAAAAAAAATCTAAATATAGCCGTTAAATTAGTATTCACAAACTTGTTTTATCACGAGTCGTTCTACTCGAGGTTATACAGCGACGAGGCAAGAGTGGCAAAAAATATCGAAAAAAATATTGAATATTAAGCAATCAAGATTTTCTGTCTCTAAAATGCAGACTGTTGTCGTAGATTTTGAAATACAAATGGTTTTTGTTATAGGATTGCCTCTTGCCATTATTGCAGATATCTTTAATTTCTAATGATAATAATAGACGCGGTGGATTTGATCTTTAATCTTTCTACGTTTCTCCACAGAAAATCGTAAAGAAGAAATGGCCTATCTTATGAGTAAAGTCTCTGTGGTTTCCATGTTGTATGTGATGTCATGCTTTGCCTTCTATTGTGCTGCGGAGGGCAACAAAACCACAAAACAACCATCGTCCAATATGGTATGCTGTTTGTGTTATTTCCAGGCAAGAATCTCTTAGGATAGTCATCTTAAAGCTTTAACTTGAAACCATACAGTGGCTAGGAGGAAGACTGAACTAAGCAGCTGAAAAGAACCATCCATATACTGTTTGCTCGTCAAGTTGCCTAACTACATAACCTAACCTAACCTAATAATTGTAATTTGCAAAACAGTGTGTGCAGCAGTGTGATGTTAATAGTTCTGATCTATTCTGCTTGAATCGAAAAAAACTTAAAAATGGAAAAACGCAGCCGCCAAAACAGGCATCTTAACAAAAGGTATGGAACAGTCGACAACCTTCGATTTTTGGCGTGGAAAAGGGATGGATAAAATATCCATTTAATCTAATCAGCAACTCATGCAAAACTCGTATCTTCTCGATCACCTGACCTTGCTGAGAGATTTGTCTTTACTGACGTTCTCATAATAATTCATGACCCTTTTCTTATTCCAACACAGCAACCTTCTTCTTTCTGTTATGGTGGTATCCCAGGTATGCACGGCAGGCCTGGGTCCCCTGGAGTACCAGGCCCTGCAGGTATGCACGGCAAGCCTGGGTCCCCTGGGGCATCAGGCCGTGATGGCCGTGATGGCCGTGAAGGAGCCAAAGGTGACCAGGGTAGCCCAGGGAAGACTGGACCCCAAGGACCTCCAGGTCCCAAAGGAACTCATGGTGCTAAAGGAACACCTGGTGTCCAGGGTCCTCCCGGCCAAAAGGGGCAGCGTGGAGAGAGTGGAATTTCTGGGACTCCTGGTGCGCTGTCTCATAAGAACTGGAAAGAGTGCGCCTGGAAAAACTTGAATGACCAAACAGACAACGGTCTGATCAAGGTAAATTTTTCAAGGTTTATATGTTTATCTAAAAAGTTTTGTTTGAATGAACTATATAAATTAAGGAAAGGATTGATATGAGGTGAGCAAAATCTCACAAACCTCGGACAGAACTGAAAATGAACTTTTCAAACTCGAGGTGACAAAACGCTCCTCCTCACTATTTCAGATTCTAGTAAACTGAATTTTTGAATTATCTTTGTATCATAAATTTTTCACAGGACTGTGTGTTCACCAAAAACTTCTCTGACACAGCCCTCCATGTTTACTGGACCGGTGCCCTGAGAATCTACAACTGTGACGGTTGCTGCAAACGCTGGTATTTCACATTCAACGGTGCTGAATGTGCAGCTCCCCTGCCAATTGACGGTATTGTGTACATGTGGAAAGGAAGTGGTCATAAAGATCTTCACCGTGTCCGCCATATTGAGGGGCACTGTAACAACATCCACAAAGGCAAGGTGCGCGTGGGATTCTGGGTCGGTGATTGCGAGGGTTATGGAGGAGGTACTGACGTCTACACAGGGTATATATCAGTGTCCCGGATCTTTATTGAAGAAGTTCCTTAACCTCAGGCTTAGATGCCGAGACAATACAATACAATACAATACAATACAATACAATGTTTAATGTGGTCATTACACTTAGCTATGGTTTCGATGCGTCCCGCAGATATGGTTAGCAAAATCTGCGGGAACGCACCAGCTAGTTTACAGGTAAGCCACAATGAAAATAAAAAATAAAAAAAAATAAAAAAATAAATAAAAATAAAATAAAATAAAATAAAGTGAATAAAATTCTTCAAAGCTTTAAAGCTTTAAATATGTGCGACGCATTTCCTGATTAAAAATGAGCTAAAAGTTATAGAATATATACAATTATTTAATTAAAAATTACAAATGACGACTAATATCTACAGCATTTAACGCCTTTCTAAAGGTTTTATAGCATATTGAAGACGAAACGTCCATTCCTGCATAAACGCTTATAATGGGACAGTGATAAGTTGCTTAATTATATAACGAATGGTTCCTCTGATTACTGGGTGTGCTTTGTAATTGTTTCACATTTGCAGCTGTTGTTAATTAAAAGGCAGGAAGAGTGACAACTTAAAATATGGTTGCTTTTCTTTGTTTTTGTTTGTTTGCTTCTTTTTTTTAGTTCTTTTTTTTTTTTTCTCGTACAACTGGCACCAGAAAACGATGTAATGTTTTGTTTACATTGTAACGCAAAAAGCTAGAAAATAAGAGAAATATGGAACACAAACAAAATGCTTAATTGAAAGGTTAATATCAAATAAGCTCGCATTTGAAAGACTGGATTGGAAAGTAAATAACCTGAATAACCTGGTATTTTAACATTGGGCACATTTTGGTCAACTTTTAGCTTGATCTCAGTGTACAGTTCTGTCCAATCTTTTTGGTTAATGCAGTAGGATGAAAGAAAGTAACTTGAATCTATGTGATAAATCATTGGAGTGAATGCTGATTTTAAAAATATGAATCCATAATTAAACCCATATCATCCTGCAGTCTTGTATATACATTTGCTTGTATCTATTCAGATTCTTCTGGCTTGATCAATTTACACTAATTCCTTTAATTTTATGTTAACCTCTCAAATGAACCTTCTGCAAAACACCAAAGGTGCCACTGCATGTCCACACTCTGGTCCACAGTCAAATTTCTCCTTAAGTGGCAGATTCAGGGCAGTTCAAATTGTTTGTCATATGATAAATAACTATTTTTTAGACTCTGTGGAAGCTGTGTCACGGTGTATGTCACTGTGGATAATTTTTTTGAGAGAGATTTCTACAGGTGTCAACTGAAAAAAAATTGTTGGAGAAAGGAAGTACCCAGGCTGTAATTGACCTGCTGCTGGCATAAATATCAGGCAACATGATTTAAACTAGTTGATGATATATTTTCTTTTGATCCAGATTTATTGCCATAAAATGTTATCTCCAGAGAAAAAAAAAATACAAACCAAACTAGTTAGAAATCATGAATTAAAATGTAATAATATTTCTTCCATGGCAGGTAATTTGGATTGAAACTCCTACATAGATACTTTCCTTTAAAACTTTGAAACCTTAGAATTTCTAATGACCTTCTTGAAGTGTGAAAAGAATGATGTCTGGTAAAGTCTTGCCAAAAGGATGGCTTTCATTGCTTGCTTCGATCAAAAATACATTTTTAGTGAACCATATTGATACTAGTATCTGAATGATTTGCAAAATCAAGTTATCAATAATGTTCCAGAAAAAAAAAACACTGCAGTAAGATGCTGGTACAGTGTACTTTTAGATTACCCGTTTAGCTTTGGCCTGCGTTCACTCACTTGACTGTTCAGTTTTGTTTTAACGACTGTCTTTTTTTATTAAAAGAATCAGCAACAATCTGACAACATTTGTTTCTCTTTCATCCGCAAACATATTGTATAGTAATCTTACAAACTAACAGGCACAGGAAACGAAAAGAACACATCTAGATTCTATAGTAAATAGAGTCTGTTCTGTCTTTAACGAATACGTTTTGCACCAAAATACAGCAGAAGTTCGACAAATTAGCAAGCGGACGCAGCATACATTCAGTAACAATTCGAAGGAAGGTCTCCAAGAGTTCGAAAAAATGCCTGCTAAAACGTGATCGTGGAGCAAAAAAATTGGGTATGTATGCCGGTCGATGTCGGAAGACAGACCAGACGACTTTAAGTAATGTGAAAATAATAAATAACTGTTCTGTTTTCGTGATATAATGGTGAATATTATTGTTCTTTCCTCTCCGCATTGCAAGATGGCCGCAAAGCCAGCCGCAAGGTTCGACCCAATCCCTCTCGGTCAAATTAATTTGTTTTGGTTTTGTCTTCACCAATCATATCGCAGGAAATCATATAGACAAAAATGTCTACGGCCCGCACTGCTGAAATGCTATTTTAGGGAATTCTGCACTATTACACTATTATAGATGCCGTTCAATGAATAATTGTTCCACCCCTAATGCAGTGCATTTTTATATTCCTGACCCACCCTTTTTGACATGGTGAAAAATAGCGACCCACCCCCAATTTTTCAAAGCCCACCCCCTCCCCTGTACTTTATGACCAGTCCCTCAGGAAAAAAGTGTTGTAATCTTTTTAATTAAGCCTTTCTAAAAAGTCGTTCGCTTCTCGTTTCCAGTTTCGTGGTAGTCTATAATCTACTAATTGCTGGTTGCTCCTACTATAAAAACCAAAATGTATATTGGGTGTATAATTTTGTCCCTCAAAGGGCTCAGGCGGGATGAAATCTCTGTGGAGTTTACGGTCATATATCTAACTTGTTTCAACAAAAGGTGCCCGGCCGGCTGAAAAAGAGGCTTGAAATTCACAAACAGCCACCCTCCCTCCCCCTGAAGTCCCCTGGCTAGACCAGGACCAGGGGGGCCGAGCAGAGTGCCTAGTCCAGCCCGGTGACAGCCAAGCTGCCACAGGGCTGCAGCTGCCTGACAGTCACAAGACAATACTCATTAAAATACCATGACCTTGCTGTGTCTGGCAAGGTCTGGTGGAAATGACACAAAAACACTCCACTATGCCCACCCCCAAAAAAGCCAGCAATTCAACCTCTGACCCTGGGCTCCCTAGGGCTGCTAGCCCTACCACTCAGCTACCCGGCACAACCTTCCAAGACGTTGTCCCCCCCTCAATTTCTTTCTTGCGGGACTGGCTTGAAGGCCGACTAACGTCGGCCTTCAAGCACGGTTCGCGGAGTCCACCTCTTGTCAAATCAGTGTAGATTGTGATACAACATGGACCTGGAAAGGCCCCAGGGGCACCCGGTCGGTGCCAGACTCTCGGTCCCCGGCTGGTTAGCAAGCCCTGCAGGCCTTTGGGACGTTCCGGTTATTTTACGCTGGCATAAATTTGTGTCTAGAATACCACAGATGGGGGATTAAATATTTTGATTTTTTTAGTCTTTCTTTCTCTTAGGGGCAAAAAAATAATGTTTAAAAATGCATCACATACCTTGCCTGTGGCATTGTTCGTTAACACCATATTCTTCTATCCTTTGCAATGGTGTCATATGTTTTGACTAATATACTGTTTCAAATCATATCAAAAAGAAAATGAGAACTTTTTACCACCTTTCATGAATTCAAATCATGGGTTTTGTACTTGATCACTTATCTTGAGTTCTAAAAAACAAAGGCTGGTAATAAATTGAAAATGGTACACCATGACTGAGAAATCAAGACATGATTTTTAGGATTCCCTTGCCGTCCTAACACAGCTGTATTTAATAGTCTTATAATTTGATCAGACTAGAATTTTATTATTATTTTTTTTTATTATGTTTTTTATTTTTGTGGGTTCGAATCCTGAGCCTTTCATTTTTATCGTTTTTCATTTCGGATTAAAATAACACTGATTTCCACATAATAGAAGGAATATAACATCATAATTACCTTAAATTAACATCTATGCGAAGAGATCTGGTCTGCCCACCCCCCTAGAAAGCCAGCAATTCAACCCCTGACACTGGGCTCCCTTGAGCTGCTAGCCCTACCACACAGCTACCCGGCACAACCTTCCAAGACGTTGCCCCCCCCCCCCCCCCCTCAATTTTTTCTTGCGGGACTGGTCCACCTTTTGTCAAATAAGTGTAGATATATATATATATATATATATATATTTGTGAGCTTGGTGTGTGGCGGAAATGACGTCACACGGCCGCGCGCTGGTGGCCTAATGGTGTGAGGCGTCGAACTTGAAATCAAATCTTCAGGACTGAGGGCGGGGGTTCGAATCCGGCTAGGGTTTTTTTTTTTTTTTTATTTTTTTTTTATTATGTTTTTTTTTTTTTTTGTGGGTTCGAATCCTGAGCCTTTTATTTTTATCGTTTTTCTTTTCGGATTAAAATAACACTGATTTCCACATAATACTCCCTCAACGCATATTCAGGCTATAAACCTTTCATCGCCATCAAGGGCGCGCGGGCGGAGGGTTCGAATCCTCCTGCCGTTCGTTCTTCTTTTTTTTTAATGCCCTCAAATAAATGTCCAAAATGCGACTATCCAATAATTTGTCGATGATTTTGAAAATAGCCTGCGCTTCCCAACGCTTTATAACTCTTTACGAACCAGAAAGAGCCGCCATCTTCAAAGCGGAGTAGACCCTGGGAACGAGGGTGTCGTGGCCATGCCCGTTACTAGGTAACAATAACAAATCACCTGTTAAAACCGGTTATCACCGGTTACGTGGCCTGAGGCTATAATTTATGCCCCCGGCCACTCGCGGGCGCACTCTTTATTGTGCTTTCTGTGGAGGAACCCGTGACAAAACAAGCTGTGAGAAAACTTAAAGTAATATTTTGTTTGTCTCACGACGTAGTCACGTGTGATGGAGATCGCGACGTTTCGACTGCATACTGCTAGTCTTCATCAGGCGATAAGGTCGACTGGTTGTGCGTTAGCTTATAAAACACACGGCTGCGCTGTGATTGGTTGGTTTTCAACAGCTGTGATTGGTGCATTTCGATCCTCCGTGTTCTGCATGCTGGTTTACTGTTGCTCCCTCGGCGGTCCGCAGTCGTACAGTTCTCCTGTTGTTGTGTTTTTTGATCGTGGGCATCCATGCTTCAGGAATTTCAATTCCACTGTCCCTGTTGATATTATTAGGGTAAAGTCTTATGTGAATCGCCTCTTTGACCCGGCGTGTGTACCAGTGCGAGTCACGATCAATAAACTTTACCTCATTCCAAAGCGGGTAGTGTCCGGTGCGCGAGGAAGATATACCAACGAAACTCCAGATCAACGTGAACGGCGACTTCAAGCTAATCGCGAACGAAGCAGAAGGCGAAGACAATCCCCTCCTTATTTATAACACCCCATCCCCAACCCAGAGCTTCGCGAGGCCCTGCGAGTCACGTATTACTAGTAGATTTTTTGATATATTTCTTTTTCTCACTACACAACGCTGTCCCTAGCCTGTCCACAGCCTCTTTATTTGTACTTGGTATACTAATAAAAGTTTCTTGTTCTTTTAAAACGATAGTTGGCAATCCTTGCTTATATGATCGACGGGAGGTCCCTTTGCTGTCATGTAACAGGGATATAGAAAATTATAAAAATTTAAGACCATACCCCCACCCCCTAAGTATAAAAACTGTCACGCTTTTCTCGAAAGTATGCAAATTTATACTTCACTTTCGAATAAAAATGGTGCCAACAGGCATTGCAAAGTGGCTTATTGAAAACGCTTTGCCGGCTATGACATGAAATATGGCTTAATCAAGTAACACAAGTAGTGCTCGTAAATCATGACGATACATATTTGGACAAAAAAACTAGCAGTGGTTGCTTCAAATTCACCAGTCGCAAGACAAGCGGTATGCGAACTGAACTGGAAGCCATTGAAGAAATGACAGGAAAGTAACGTATTGCAGCGGTCAGGGCATCATAATCAAGCAAAGGTTAGCATATTTATTTTGATTTATGCCTAAGTATTGCTAGTATTTCGATTAAATTGAGTTAAAGAACAAATACGGTTGTAATACTTTTGGTCACGCATTCTAAGACTGGCGTGATTTTATGCCGTTTTTGTACGATTTTGAATAATTTTTTGACAAGTGCTTAATCATTTGCCCAAACCATACATTGTATATTTTAAAAGTGTTCATTTGCGTGAAACGAGTGCTGAGGTTTTAACTACACCAACTCAGGCATGGAGCTTTCCAACTGAATTTTGTCTTAAACGTGGAGGAACACCCAATCATTTCGATAACAAAACACCAAAAAGAATTGAGCTCAAAGGCTTTTTTTTTGCTCTCTCTTTTAAAATGTATTTAACAATTTTCTTGCTGCAGTCATGCCTAATCATTCGCGACTACACTCCAAATTCCCATAAACTGTACAATATTCAGCTAGTGGCACATCATTGCACTAAGACTTAGTACACTGTGCGATAGTGCACCACTAGCATGTGACTATATGCCTTTACACTGTGAATGGCCCCTTTCCGAATTCATTCAAAGAATTCCAACTGTTTTGGCTCACATTGAATCCAAGTGTATCGAAAGAGAGTTGTGGTATCATTTTTTTTAGGTTTTATGAAATCACTCTCTTAAGTTGAGTTGAAAAAAGCTTATTGATATCCCATTCCAGTCATTCTAGTTAAGCATAAATACCTTTAACCGCTGTGTGCATCTTATTTCTAAAGAAAGCCAGTAAAAACTGTTCTAGCATGAAAGCCATTTCTGAAACATCAATCGAAGACCAGTTATGCGGAAATTCAACTCAAGCGCCAATACAAACTTTTTTAAGGAATCCAAATTATTCAGTTAAAGACATATTTTTCACATAACAATGTTTTCGGGGTTAAATTCATCTAGTAGGCCTAGTCCTTTAAGCGTTCGTTCGTTTGCTTAACTCGAGCAAAGTCCTAGGAGCAAGTTTACGGCAAATGTAACATTCGTTTTTTCGGTGCTAAAGTTTGGAATTCCATTGATGACTCACTTAAATCTAAGAGTCGTTTTTTTTTTTTCTTAAAAGAATTGATTATCTCCAACTACTAACTGGTACATTGATGTACTTTATTTTTCATTTTCGTGTGTGTACTTACACTTTTCTTTTTTGTTCTCTGTCTGTGTGTGTGTGTGTGTGAATGGACTGTAATTTTATTGCAATATTTTTTTCCGCTTGGCCCAGCCACTTAGCTCGATTAGCCTTAGCTATTTCTAAGTGACTGTGCTCTTTTTTTATTGTTAATTTTTCTCTTTGCATGTATTTACCTATTGTAAAACTCTTCTGGGCACGAAATAAAAGATTGTTGTTGTTGTTGTTGTATACATTTTCGTTCTCAGAGCCGCTTGTCCTTCTGAGGCATCGTTTACACGGACGCGGTTATTAATCAACGCGGTTTCATGAACTCGAAACCGCATCGAAAACGACACAGTTTCGAAGTGTTTACACGAAACATATCCTACCGTTTTCCAAGTGTTTTCGAACGTGATTGTATAAAGCAAGCGCTGCACTCTGTGCGAGGTTCGTCATATTTACTCTTCGCGATCCAGTCAATTTGTGGCAAAACACTTGACCATTTTCAAATCGATGCGGTTTTGCCGTTTACACAACCAGTGAAACCGTATCGTTTTGAAAACGCTACACTTTTGAGAGCGTTTTCAAAACGATCCGGATTCAGTTGTGTCTCGATCGGCGCCGTGTAAACGAAAGGCGTAACCGCATCGAAAGCGTTGCGGTTACAAATGAAACCGCGTCCGTGTAAACAGTGCCTGAGCGGGCTGAGCCTGTGCACGAAAAACAAGTGGCTCTTGTAACACATGATCTGATTGGCTGGATTTAAACAAAGGAAGATTCAAATCTGACCAACCAAATTAACCGCTTTAAACTCCCCTTTAACAAGGGGATTTAAGTTCATTTAGTTGGCTGTCAAATCATATGTCCCCAGAGCCACTTGTTTCTCGTTCGTAGGCTCTGCCGGCTAAGAAGGACAAGTGACTCTGGGGACGAGAATGCAAGTTATAACGTCATGTATACATGACGTCACTAGTAAGTGGGAAGAATGCGCCTGGGTACTAAGCTGGTGGCTGCTGAAAAAGAAATCATTAGATTAACCAAAGGCTGCAAATCAGTCTTACTTTGCAATATGTTAATAATACTTCAATCATTCACAGAACGGTGCTACGTGAAAAGGTGGCATGTACAACGCGAGGAAATGGAGCATAGTGGAGCAAAGGTAACTTAAACTCAAAACTTAAAACACCAATCACGGTAAACAGTTCTAGGCTAATGACGTTTCACATGATTGTAAATAAAGGATTGAGACATTAGAGCAGAAGAAAGACATTCAAATAAAACGCTTTGAAACTAGTTCCAACACAAATTGAGAAAACATGTAGACGTCTACCGAGTGGATTTAAAAACATTGATAATCTAGCCTTTGGAGATGGGCCGGTCAAAAATTTCACCCTTCAATTTCTCACAGAATTAAAAACAAACAGCGAAATAGCATTTCGTGCACTTATCAATTTATTAGACAAACTTATTAGACAGTATTAAATTCCTGCCGGTTGCTAATTAACTAAACTAAACGATGGTTCTACTTCCCGTCATAATACTACACATTCCAACAGATTGAAAACGGCCTATTTCGGACAAAGGACAGGTTAATGTCATTTTATTAGAAATGGTTTCTTCATACTGATCGTTTCATAAATCTACATATCAGCAAAGAAATGTAAGATTTGTGAGACATGTTCACCGCGTGTATATAAACTAGGCTTTTACTGATTAATTAAGCAAGCAAGCCTCGGTTCTAGAGTGATTTCATTTAACCAGTGAAACAATATCTGCCAGTTTGTGCGTAAGAGTGAAAAGGAAACAAAAGAAAACAATGGAATTGTGTCTAATAGTATCTAAAAGTGTTATAACTATTTCACGGGTTAACTGAAATCACTCTATTGTCCCTGTTTAGTGTACACTACAAAGTATAAAGCTAAGCGGCCTGTTTAGCAAACGATCGTGAGCGAACGCTCAAGCCTGGTTTTCACTAGCGACGCAAGCATAAGCGCAAGCACAAGCGCAATCACGCCAAAAGGACAAATTTTGATCCTTGTGCTTGTGCTTGTAATGCGCTTGTGTTTTTTGCTTGAGTCAAAGCCGTTTTCACGGTGAAATAAGAGCTGTTATATCCTTGCGCTTGTGCTTGCGTCGCTAGTGAAAACCAGGCTTCAGTGATCGTGAACTGTTAAATTCAAAAATCTAACCCATCGACCAGTATAACTTTCCTTGAGAGATTTACATCGGGACAGCAATAAAAGTTATGTTTGGTTCTCCACTAAGCGATTATATAGAGAACAGAAACAGGAGAGTAGCTCTCTGATGTTCCACTCATAACTGGATTTCAATTATTTATGTTAATCTTAGAGGGAAAGCTCTACCACAAAAAGCAAAAAATATTTACGGAATATATACGATGACCGTGATCATTGCAATTGGCCAGAGTCGTGAAGCCATACAATTGTTCGTAAAATAAAACGTTTTTTTTTATAAACAATTAGGAAACACGTAAAATAAACATTGCAACAACTCACTACGTTAAAAAAATGTATGAAAAAAACACGTACAACTGTATCTGATGACATGTTTATAAATGCAAATATAGAAAAAACTTCAGAAACCAAACAAACCCGTGGGACTGAACAATCATCAGCAATTAAACCCAAAGAATGGATTATCATGAAATGTCAATTCTTTGCTAAAGTTAAATCATCTATATAAACTTTATGGCACTTTAGGACTAACCCTTTTTTCATGCAAAGATACTCTTACGACAAGTCAAGCAAAGTTAAGAATACGCTACTAGTAAGATTTATATTTCGCTTTTGACAAACAAGTCAAAATCGTTTGTGTTGACTGGCATGCCAAAACAAGAGCGCTAGCTCTAAGCTGAAATCCACAGAAAAAGAAAAGCGAAGTTACCTTAAAGTGCACAAACATAGTTTGTTAGAAAAAAAAAAGGATCAAAGAAAGTCTTCAGCGTGATCTCGGATTTTGGTGATAGAGGGAGGGATAAATGAGATTTCACCGGGTTCAGTTTTTTATATTAATTCGTCCTACACATCACAATAACAAATACAATGCACTGAACCAAACAAACCCGCGGTCAGATATGAACACTGAAAAACGGCAAGCCATGAACGCTTTAATGAAAAATATCTAATATCAGTAAAAGGAATAATGATTTTTACTCTTTAAGAAAATCTTTTTTTCAATCAAGTGGACTTTGCCTTGTGGCAATTTAGCAAACTGAGAGACGACGTGGATGTGAATTATTTTTCTTATAATTTTCCTTTACGCAAACAAGTCAAAATCGTCTGTATCAACATAGAGTCGGCTTTGTAAACCAAGTGTTGCCAACTGATCAAATGATCCTTCAGGCATAAAGCAATGTAACTGCTCTTTTAAATTCAAACACGGAATAGTAAACGGATAGATAATTGATTGTAAAAAGTTTTAAAACATATCATATTAGAAAAACTCTTCGCGGTCTTGTGTAAAAAGCAACGCGTAATTGCAGCTCTGAAAATGACTTTATGTTTGTTTGGTACAACGTAACAGCAACTCAAGATCTTCACTCTTATTGGATTAAGACAAAGCAACTATCATAAACATTATCAGTGATGTAATGCTCTATTGAAATAGAATGACTCATGGTCATGGTCAACAACAAACTGGTCCGAACACGAACCAAAGTCAACACAAAGGCTGAAAACTCAATTGTACACGTAGCTTACTTATCATTCCTTTACAGTGAGTTGTTCAGCAGGTACTTGGAACAGAAAAGTGACCCTTCTAGCTTTGAGGTATGACGGTTTTCTCTGTATTTCCTACTCGTACTTGCGAGACGGTTTTCTCAATATCTACTGCCAGTGAAAAGTTGATTTCAGACGCTTGTTTACCAGAAATCAATACACAGTCAAAATTTCATTATAGATCTATCGATTTGAACTGTTTTATATCTTTCTTAATTCTTCAATACTGTGGGGTAACTAACTATGGATTCTTTTACTAGAGTAAAGATCTGCACAAAATTTGAGAAAATTAAAATCAACGCAGAACAGAAAAAAATCATCGCTAGTTTTCTGAAAAAAGAAATTTGTACTCATTTTAGTTCATATCGTACGCGCCAAGACTGAATAATGATGCTATTTTGAACTGATACACTTTTTTATATTATAATTTTATCGGCTAAGTTGAAAATTCACCTTCCCGCGAGGGATTTTAATAGTCGCCCTTTTAGGTTGGTTTTTATGTACCTGATTGAAAAAGTGCCATCTTACATTTGAACATTTTATCAAAACGGAATTCAAATGCCCTCTATTTAAAAAAGAAATTCGCAGTGACTTACTTCATGCTATCGTTATTGCGAAAAAATTGCAAAATTATTAGTCATTTTGTATGTGCTAACGTTTCTTGCAGCAGATCGTGAAGAAGAAATGGCCTTCATTTCGCATAAAGTCTCTGTGATCTCCTTGTTGTCTCTGTTTGCGATGTCATTGTTGGTTTACTGCGCCACAGCAAATAACAAAACCAATCAACCATCCTACAAAATGGTAATTCAGACATCATTTTCCGTTACGTACAAATGCTTATTTCTGAAAGTAGCAAAATGGCAATCATTTCTTTTCAAATATTGATTTTTACTTTGGGCGTAATGCTATATTTTACATAATTCACTGTATAAACAGTTCAGTGCGAAAATAATTAAGGACTCCTCTGATGATCATTTTGGCTCCTCTTTCAAGGAGATTATGCCACGGAGATTTCGCAGATTTTGGTCTAAACTGTTCTGAAATACGTGGTAGGCAACTTAACCCATGAAAAACAATATCTTTGAACATCTAAATATAAAGGAAGATATAATCTTTATTTAACAATTAGACTACGAGCCCGAGTTTTCTATGAGCAAATAGTCAACGAGGCGCAGCCGAGTTGACTATCGCCCATAGAAAACGAGGGCGAGTAGTCTAATTGTTAAATAAGAAGCGGATAGAAATCAAGCTAAGGCTACAATTATCGATTTTTTAAAGACGCGCGGAAACAATTTGAAAACGTTTGGCTTACCTTTTTTAAATTGCAATCCGTTTCCTTCCGCGCCATCCGCAGCCAATAATGCTAGTTAACAGTTTCAGTGCTCTAATATAACAATTTTTTAATAAAAATGGACTATTATTTCTAGGTTTCATGCGACACAAGTATAAATTTTGGCTGTTAAAAATTCTGGTAAAACAGACTTACAATTGTATCATCATCATCAGTTTTTTTGTCGCCAGTAGGTCCATGAGATTGCAAACAATTGTATGCTTTGACAAAAATTTTAGTCAAGCTAGCATAAAAGCAGGAAAACGATTCAACTAGACTGGAAAATTGCACTCAGTGCAACTAGCTTAAAATTATAAAGCAATGGGGCAGAAAAAATGGCAAAAAGGGATATTTATATCTATGATGTCAAAGCTTTAATAACTAATAATACTTTTCTTATCCAACACAGCAGCCTCCTCCTTTCTGTTATGGTGGTGTCCCTGGTATGCACGGCAAGCCTGGGTCTCCTGGGGTACCCGGCCGTGATGGCCGTGATGGCCGTGAAGGAGCCAAAGGTGACCAGGGTAGCCCAGGGAAGACTGGACCCCAGGGACCTCCAGGTCCCAAAGGAACTCATGGCACTAAAGGAGAAACTGGAGTTCAGGGTCCTCCCGACCAAAAAAAAAGGGCAGCGCGGAGAGAGTGGAACAAGCGGAATCCCTGGGATTCCTGGTGCGATGTCTTATAAGAACTGGAAAGAGTGTGCGTGGAAAAACTTGAATGAAGGCAAAGACAACGGTCTGATCAAGGTGAATGTTGCGGAAACATGTATTTACTGTAGCACGATTTGTATGTCTGTATCATGTAACTATAACAATGAAATGAAAGAGTAAATGTTTAAAAACCAGAAACTATAAAAGAAAAACGCAAACTATAACAATTCTGAAATTATTGATTCTGAAATTAAACTAATTGTATACAGAAGTTCATGCGATTATGAACTTCTGGTGTATAACTATATAATGAACCGACAAAATACTTATTCTGACTTTCCAATCATCTAGTTATATTACTTTTGATTTTTTACTTTTTATAATTATTTTTTTTTTTTTCATAGGAATGTCTGTTCACTAAGAACTTCTCTGACACAGCCCTCCATGTTTACTGGACTGGTGGTCTTAGAGTCGCTAATTGTCATTTATGCTGCAAACGCTGGTATTTCACTTTCAACGGTGCTGAATGTGCAGCTCCCCAGCCAATTGACGGTGTTGTGTGCTTGGGAGGAGCAAAGCCCCAAGATCCCCACCGTGTCCGCCATGTTGAAGGGCACTGTAACAACATCAAGAAAGGAAAGGTGCGCGTGGGATTCTCGGTGGGTAACTGTGAAGGTTATGGAGGAGGTGCGGACGCCTACACGGGATATATATCAGTATCCCGGATCTTTGTTGAGGAAGTTCCTAAACCTCAAGCTTAGACGCCGCGACAAAACATCCATTCCTGCATAACACTTAAAAAAGGGACTGTGATCAATTGAATAATCATATAACGTTGTGTAATTCCTCTGATTTCTGGGTGAACTTTGTAATTGTTTAAAGTTTGACGATATTAAATAAAAGGCAGGAGGGTTGACGGAAATGTGAATGCTTGTATGTTGTTGTTTTTTGTTCTTTTCTCTTTCCTTTCTTTTCTTGTTTGTTATTGTTGTTGTGTTTTCGGATTTTTCACTTCAATTTTGGAGATTTAACCCCAAAAATAGCCAGAAAAAATCGAAAGTGGGAGATCAACAAGCTAAGTTAGTTTCATCGTTACCCTGCAACGCAACTTCCTAAGAAAGGCGGTGTTTCACCTTTCCACTAATTTCGGGCTGACAACAAACAATGCTTACACTAAAGGTGAAGCCATAATAATATCATCACGGGTATATAGAGCAAGTAAAAGCGAGTAATTCACGGGAAATTTAATTAACACAACAAACAACCCTATCTTTGGCAACAGAACATTTAAAAACTAATGATGATAAAACCATCGTATCATATACCGGATATTTTATTTAGCTGCCTTCATGGTACGATTTCACGGCTGGCTCCATCAACAAGCTATACTTTGTCAATTCTGAAAAGAGGTAAAACTATACACCATTATCAATTAGCAATAGTGAAAGCTGATTTTGTAAAGCGAAGCTTTATGAACTGTTTTATTCCTACATAAAAGAAATTTTAATTATAAGGAGAAACTTAAAACTAAACACGAAAAAAACGTTTGAATATAAGGAGGAACTTTAAAATTAAACACGAGTAAAAAAAAAAACCTTCGTGAAGCAAAAACAAAAATGAACCCAGGAGCAGATTATAAAATGAACAGTAAAAGCCGTAGACGGAATTAAATGAACAGTTTACCCAATGTTTCCAGGTTACGATACTACCCATCCCTCTCAACCCCCACCCCTCCCTCCCCCCAAATATAATAGTCACTTTGTTTGACCATCTGCCGAAAAATGTACTTTTGCAACTAGAAGATCAACCTCTCCAGGGTTTAAATAATTTAATAAGCACAGCAATTTCGGAAGTACTCAGGTTATGCCTAATTTATGACCGTTTGGACAATTACAACCAAAATGGCCAATATATGTGGTGTCCATCTTACCACAAACTAAAAGGTAGGTGTGTAATTGTAAAGGGGCAATGTCCCTTTATCCTTGTTCAATTAAATTTTGCAATGTATAAAATTCAAAGAGAAAAAAAGTCAAAATTGTTCAGTTCGGCGAAAGGTTGCTAAGAATCAGCTATCAACAATAAGTTTAGGCTAAATGTAAAATACATGTGCAAATTGCCGCAAGGCTCTTTTAACAGCTGTTAAATGAATAAAAAATGTTCTCTCGTAGGCCTAATTTTAAGACAAAGTAATTAGGAAAATTAAATTAGTGATGAACAACTACCAATCATCTTGAAGTTTAAAATAAGTAAATACAATCCATCGGTTTAGTTTTCAGTCGTGTTCAGACAAGAACCTGGCAAGAACGAACAAGCTCGATAAAGCACGAAATATATCTTGCTACACATCACGTTCAACTCTTCAGACCATTTGCACGTCGACTAGAGAAGTGCGATAGACCCTTTACAGTTAAGACAACAAAATGTAAGTATTCATTTTCTTTTTTTCGTAAAGCTGGTAGTCAAAAGAATTCTTATTTTGCTCGAACTCGTTGTCAATTCCCCAAGTTCAATTGCAGACCTGGTTATTCATATAGAAGAATATCTTCACAAGGGAAGCGATGTTTACATTCGTTAAAGGGTGTTACCTGCGAATGTTAGGTTTTACTATTGGTTCAGTTCTATACGCAAGTATTTATCTCTTTTTCGTATTCTCTAAATGAGTGGTACAAATGAAATTGCTACTGCATTATCATTCTCAACTGGCTGTCTGTTGTTGAAATAATTTTTTTTTCTTGATGTTAGTCCGATGTCCTCGCAATGCTCGCAAAGAAAATCTTAAATCTAAGGCTTATTGTTTTTCCTGTCTGATATACGTTTCTTCTTCAATACATCAGTCGGTGTAAAATGTGTATAAGCTTCAAACGTAATCAATGTATTTGCTTCTACAAACTGACCCAGTGGTGTCAGTTTATATCTAGAGCACCTTGTGCATGAACAAGAACGCGGTCTTCGTCCGGCGGACAAGCAACAGTTTTAAGTTTCATTTTTTCCTCCAAATATTTTTTTTATATATAAGCCACGTAAAAAGGACTTCTGCAAATGGCTATTTGGATTTTTTCACGAGTAAGTTCTTATTTATCTGTGATTTTCCCTTTCTTTATTTTCTTTGCTTCTATTCTTTATATTTTTTTTAATTTTTTGTCCCTTAATCCACTCTGTCCAGCCGGTAAGCTACAGAAATAATGGAAATATTCATTGGTTAACGACTGGTTTTTCCGTATAACTATTGCACGGCTTCAATTTCAAATTAAAGAGCTATTCTTTGTGAGTTAGTTGAGATCAGTATTAGCGAAAATGCCTTGGCAATTTCGCGAAGGTTTTAAACTCTCGGTTAATAGTTGCTTATTAATGTGAACCTTGTGATGCATGATTGAAATCTCGAATTCTAGAATCCTTGACATTTGGCAGTAGTTTTGTAATCAAAGGAGGTTATTTCCGGACAAATAAAACTTGTCCTAGCCTAGCGGGTGGGGGTGGGTTTTTTTACAGATCGTCTCTGTAATATGTAATAACGTCCATCTTGAACATAATTTTTTTTTACCCTACCTTCGCAATCTAAAGATATTACAAGTGCATTGATTACTATCAGAAGCTTCTGTTACTGTGAATAAAAGTGACATGATTGTTAGTGGGGTCGACTGAACCAAATAGTTGGTAGGTCAAGGGTCGAGTTGATAACTGATAACTGCTAATTTATTGCACACTCTTATTCACAGCTCACCACCATGTCAAAGATATTGCTTATTTTGCTGGCTACACTCTGTCTTGCACCGGGAAAAAGTAACGGCAAGGAAACCGGCGACCAAGCCATGGTATAGTTATGCAACACATTTAACTTTCACTCTTGCATTGTGTCCAAAATGCTATTATTAAAACCGTGAGACTTCACGGCTGTAATTACAGGGACTATGTTACGGATTTTAACAGATTTTTGAACAGCCCAAATTTTATATTTGTGTCGTAGTAAACCTAAAAATAATGGTCCATTTTTATTAATAATTGATATTTTACAGCACTTAAATTGTTTAAAAGAGCGTTTGGCTGCGGATGGAAATGGATTGCAATTTAAAAACGTTAGCCAACGTTTCCAAGTTACAGGTGCGGTCCACGCGGCCTCAAAAAAATCGATATTTTATAGCCGAAGTTTGATTTTTATCCCCAAATAAAGATTTTATCTTCCGTTAAATGTTCAACGACAATGTTTTTCAAGAGTAATGTTGCTTACCACTTATTTTAGAACAGTTTAGACCAAAAAACTTGGAAATCCACGTGACATAGTCCGTTTAAACAAAACAACGATTAGGAAGAGATGCAATGCAGCCCTTCAAAATTTAATTTCAATGCCCCGAAAAATGCATACATATCATTCCACCTAACCAGATAGTCGCTTTATTCAAAGCCATCTTCCTACTGCTGCGCATGTCAACCCGGCACACATGGCAAGCCTGGTTCGCCAGGGATACCCGGACGGGATGGACGTGACGGTCGTGACGGAAATCAGGGAACTCCGGGAAGGACTGGACCAATAGGACCTCCTGGATTACAAGGACCAAAGGGAGAACATGGTGTCCAGGGTCCTAGCGGCCAAAAAGGGGAGCGCGGAGAGACTGGAACAAGTGCAATCCTTGCTACACCTGGTCTGGTGTCTTATAAGAACTGGAAAGAGTGCGCATGGAAAAACTTGAATGACATCAAAGACAACGGTCTTATCAAGGTAAATATTAGTACGAAAAGAGTTTTGTATTGCAGTATTTCTACCGTATAACTTGATCGTAACAATAAGAGTTTAGCGTCTTCCCAAGCACTGAAGCACAAAGGAAAACTCCAGCTTCATCTGAAATAGATTACCAATTTCTCTAATTCTTAGCCTCTTGTTTATTTTTCATAGGACTGCATGTTCACCAAGAACTTCTCTGACACATCCCTCCATGTTTAAGGGGACTGGGGTTCTTAGAATCGCTAGCTGTGACAATTGCTGCAAACGCTGGTATTTTACTTTCAACGGTGCTGAATGTGCAGCTCCTCTGCCAATTGACGGTATTGTCTATCTGGACGTTGGTGGAAAGACTCAGAATCTTCACCGTGTTCGCCACATTGAGGGGCACTGTAACAACATCCACAAAGGAATGGTCCGCGTGGGATTTTGGGTCGGTAATTGTCCAGGATATGGAAACGCTGACGCCTTCACAGGCTGGAAGTCAGTGTCCAGGATCTTTGTTGAAGAAGTTCCAAAACCTCAGGCTTAGATCCCGAGACAAAACATTCATTCCTGCAAAAACGCTTGTGATGGAACGTTGATAGAGTGCTTAATTATATAACGAGTGGTTGTTCTGTTTAGTGGTTGTGCTTTTTATTTTTTCCAGTTTGATGATATTATTAACTATCATATGTTATTAACTATCAATTATTAACTATCATGTAATAAATAAAACGCAGGATGATTGGCAAAGATATGGGTGCTTGACTGATAGGCATTTTTCTCTTCTTCTTTTCTTTGATTTTCTTTTCATTGTTGTTGTTTTGCTGGGAGTAATTCAATAAAACATTTACAAGTGTAATTTACAAGTGTAGCTTTTGTTTTTGATCTCTAAAAACAATAGCTACACTTGTAAATTACACGTGTAAATGTTTTACAGAATTGACCCCTAGCTTTGGTGAGGGCTCTTTGACTGTATTATCAGTGTGAAACTATATCTTAATCCTTTAAAAAGAGATGCCATGTTTTGTATACGATTTAACAAAAAGTATAGCTAGAAACAAAATAACGAAATGGAGATCAAAAAGCGAAGTTAGTTCTTCCGTCGTAACCCTGCGATGCACTTTGCTATAAAAAAAACGCGTTCAGTGTTCCAAAGTATTAGACAGAGCGTAAGTCATAATAACATGAAAAGCGAAAATCGTGACTGCTTGCTACCAGGCAATTTTTTTTAGTGGTCTGAATCTTTCAGTTTTCAACATTGCTGGACCGATATGGACTAGAGTCGGGGTCTTATTAACCCTATTCAGACCAGGCTTTTTTGGATCTTTTCAGACCGGGGGGGCGGATCCCCCCCCCCCCCCCCCCTGTAACTTCCAGAATATTTAAGCAATCACAGTGAAACTTACAGGATATATAGTATGTCCGAAAATCTAACTTTTGGTATACGTCACGTAGGATGATGACGTAACATCACGTGACAATGACATCATTATGCTAAAACAGCCGCCATTTTGGATCCGCCAACTTGGATTTCGAAACTTTTTCAAAACGTCAGAAAACCGCCCAAAATTACTGGTGTAAACAACTCGAAATCATAAAAGTGTGCTTAAAACCCGTATAGGATTAAATTGCCATAAAACTTATAAAATGTGATAAAACTAAATAAACGAGAGGCAGAAGAAGAATGACTAGTATCGAATAAGTTTAAAAAACCACGAGATTAATAATGGACCTCTCCCTAACGACCTTTATGTAGAGGCTGGCGCTGGCGCTTTAGTGTTATTTTTATCCCATATGGTTGTCCTGAAGGTAGTAAATCAGTATTTGTAAAGCGGCATACATGTGTTTGTCCTCGTTACTTCATTAACGTTAACCTTCGAGGTGTTTTCCCACCTCCATCCTCTGCCATTCCTCCTTCAGTACTGTACTTTTTTTAATTTTTGTCTAATTTTGTGGCTTGAAGTAAGCTTGTTTTTACGCCCACCTGCTCGGAACCGATCAAGCAAATTTTGAGCAATCATAATATAACTGTTGCTTTAAAACCACACCAAACCATCGGAAATTTGTTTCCCAAACCGAAAGACCCAGTCCCAAAAGATCAGACTAGTGGCGCAATTTATTCAGTCCCCTGCCAAGGTTGTGACAAGAGCTATATCGGGAAAACGAAACGAAAATTTTCTATCAGACTCAAAAAGCATCAAAAAGCGGTATAACCTAAAAACTCGCACAAGTCGAGCTTTAGTGGAACATTGTTTACGTTCTGACCACACTATCTAAATCCTGGGAATCTTACGCACAAGTATAAATTGGCATAACCGACTCATCACTGGAATCATGAAGCGAAATTCGAACAACAATGACCTTACGCCCGTAGAAATCGTTGAAATGTAAGTCAAGTTTTCATTTGTAAACACGATTTATTCTCTTTCAGTTGAACTGCAATGCATTTATATCTATTCTTTGTTTATTTCTGATGGTGTGAGGTATGTCTGCGAGGCCAGTTGATGAAACTCCTCGTCCTAACGAGTCCCTCAAAATGGCTGCAAACATGAAGATCTTTGAAAGAAGGTTATTTTTTTCTGTAGGAACATTTTCTATTACATCTACTTTTCGACTGCGTTGGTTTGATTGAAGTAGACCGCCTCACTTTTTCAAAAATAAAGTTTGAATCTGAGCCGTTTTCAAGTGTTTCATCAATGTGTGTGATAGGGGTGTCGTTAATGTTTTCCTGCTGGCTTGATTCGAGCTCAATGTTCGTGGAAGTTGGTGTGATAAATTAAAAAGACATAATTCAACAGGCTGTGGTGTTTGTTTGGTACAGAAGTTGGTAGTTCTTTTTTAATTAATTTTCAAAGTTGTGGTAAATTTAAGCGTTGACAGTGGTCGTTACAAGCGCTCGTTCGGGTGAACCGAAAATCCTTAAAAACTCGAAAAAATTAATGATCCGGTCAAGTGAATTGTGTTTTTAGTACATGAAAGTCTTACAACACACAAGAGATGAGCGAAATCTATTTTACAAACCAGATCGGGCAGACCGGTATTACAGACACATTTTCTTAAGAAGCGTGGGAAATTAACACTTGCATAATTTTTATTATCAAAACGTGCTTTTTACAAATTCCTTTTCACTTTCCTTGATGAAGGCTAAAGTTTTAGCCGAAACGATGGGACTTATTACGAAATTTTTAGAACATTTTCAACATTTTTAAACCAGAAATAAACGTAACATTTTTATTTTCAATCATGAATATGGCACGCGCGAATATGGTACTGTTTTACTGGTGCCGAGTCTGCATAGTACGAGCATGGTCTCGGGCGGGAACGTGTTGTGACGTAATGCATATGTAATTGTTACGTCAAGAGTTGGTGGGAAGAGAGTGCCTGGGTACTAGGCAAATGGCCTCATTAAGCTTTATTAGATTGCGTTTCATTGTTGATCCAAATGTGATTTTCCGCGTTTGAGCATTTTTACAAAACTGCTACGTCGACGGACAATACGATGCGGGGAAAAAGAAAGACGAGGATGAAAAGGTAAGTTGAAACTTTATTTTTTTAAAGCGAAAAAGATGCACAAGACCTCACGTCAGGATTGCAACGTGTACACTGATGACTCTCATTTTGCACTGAATAATTTCGTGTTTGGTTAGACTATACGGAGATATTAAGGTAAAAAAAAAAGGACCAAATAAAACACGGACAAAACAAACTACAACATAAACAAGTGAATTATTGCTGACAATTTAGTTACCCTGGCGCTTTATTCTTTGCCTGATCACAACCCTAACCCTTCACAACTTCACATACTAGCGCAATTAAAAGAAAGCAATTATATATAATAAGCTCTCGGCGAAAATAACGATTTTATGATTACCGGCAAGAAGAGAATTAAATTGTTTGTGGTGGGAAATGTTTAGCCCATGCTCCGTGTTGTTTAATTCTGGGTATTTTTGAATGCATTTGAAGAAAAAAAAAAAAACAGATTAAAGCTTTTTTTAGCTTCTCGCCATTTAAGAAATTACCGGATTTATATAATATAGGTTTATGTCGGCGTAGTCAATAAATATGTACCGATTTTCACAACAAAAGGTAATAAACCAAAATCGAGTTAGAATTTTTCGTGAAAGATAAACAACTGTACCGAGTTAGTGACGCAGAATACAAACAGAATCGAAGGGTGTTTTTTCCCATCGCAATGTACTCCTTTCCATTCCTTTTACAGCAGAGTTTAACTTTTAATAGATACAACATGTCGAGAACAGCCTTGTACATGTGTAGCCATGTTTTATTAAAAACCAGAAATCATAATTGGAGTCATGTCAATGTGATTTTTGCTGATTATGTTCGTTGGTAATTTTCCGTTGGTAACGACTGGATGATATTTGTATAGATGTCGGACGAAAGAAGTTGTACACAGAAATTTTCGCCACGAGGGTGATAAGTCAGTACATAAATGGCACGCGTCGCTCGGAAATCGCCAATAAACTCGATAATGGAATCCAGGATCAACATCATTCAGCCTTATAGAGGAACGGAGGTTATTTTCTGATGTTTCGTTGAAACTGGATATTTGCATCATTTTGGTCCCTTCTCGATTTTAATTATGTATATCGCAAGGGGGCAGAAGGAGAAATTTGAGGTCAATCGGAGTATGGAGTCGCCGACAATACGAAGCCTGAAGTGATCGATTTGCCAGAGTACTGAAGTCTCACAAATAGTTAAGAAAAATAAAATAAACGTTGTAACCGTTTACTGCGTTAAAATGAAATTATGCAAAACACGTATAGTTGTATCTGACTGACATGTTTATAAATGCAAAAATAGAAAAACCTAACGAAACCAAACAAACCCGTGGGACTGAACAATCATCAAAAAAGGCAAAGAATCGGCTGTCTTGAAATGTCAATTTTTTTTGATAAAATGTTGTCATACATATAACTTTTTAGGACACTTCATGACGATCTTTTTTTTATGCAAAGGTACCATTTTGACAATTAAGCGATGATAAGAATAAGCTAGATACGAATTACATTTATCTTTTAACAAACAAACAAATTAAAATCGTCTGTTTTGAGAAGCGTGGCAAAGCAAGAGCTCCTTTGAAGTGGAAAAATTATTATATATTTCAGATTAAATTCTAAGTCTTGCAGCGTGACATCGGGCGAAATGTGGAAGCGCTGGAGCATTCCCAGCCTCGAAGTTTGCTCGAGATTAACTTTTTGATGATCAAATTGTATCGAGGTTTCTGTTCCGACGATTTCTCGGAAACTTGGAGAGTCATAATAAGATGTTATAATGAGCTAATTGCAGTGGTTTAAACGAAATCCTAGCGCTCAGTTTTCTGTAAAAAGCAGTTTTATCCAAATAGGTGTGTTCAATAAAGTTAACATCGCGCAAAACTCACGATAATTACATTGATATGTTGACGTGCGTATTATTCTGCGATAAATTTCGAGTAAAATGCGAAAGTTTGAAGGAAATCGAAGCAGAAATAGTGAAGTTATTAGTCATTTTTAACAGGCATACAGCACGTCATTTATTTCGATCGAGTCACCTTAACTCGAACTAACATTAGCACAGACTGCACTAGAATGGCAAAGGAAAATATTTTTTGGTGAAACAACAGTCTTCAAAATCTTAAGATGTCGGCTGAGAGTTGACCTTTTAATTGACTTTCACTGCTGATATGAGTGAGACAAATTTTCTTAAAAAAATAGAAACATAAACGACCCATGTCCATGCAGTCGTCTACAGCAAACCAGAGTTACATTACGATAAGGGAACAGATTTTCAGTTCTCACTGATACTAGCCAAAAATCGGCTGCAGTTCATGAGTCTCAAAAGCAATCAGACGAAGATCGCTTTTCATTGACGAACGGAAACTTTAGTCTATACAGCGTGAATAGCCGAGAAATTTCTAAATCAGTCTTAAGTTGCCGGCTCACTTGTCTAATTGCGCCTTAAAGCTTTCTCTGCCGATATGAATAAGACAATTTTCCGCATGCTAAAGAAGAAAAAACATGCCAACTGAAAACACTGAAAAATGAGTTAAGAAGAAATTAAAACTAAATGAATGTTTTAAGTTAACTTAAGAATCTATACGTTGGTAATATACCGCGGTCACAAGATAGATAGGAACAACTTAAATATAGCACTGAAAGATACAACTAGAAGCAAACACTGCAATCGATAATTATTACATTAAACACTTTTGATGCAAGATTGAAGAGTCATGCAGTGACTGGCGCATATTCGCCTTCAAGAGAACACCCCCTGAGAAAGATTTCGTGTGTGCAGAGAAATCAAGGATTTCAGTGATTATATAAGAGCCAGCCTTTTTAATTACAATTGGAAAATAACGGAAAGAGTTTACTGAACGATGCTCGACTCAAATGAATTTTTACATTCTCCATATCGCGTTGTTTTGAAACCGACCCCATCAAGGCTACACAGCCTTTACTTAAAATTTAACGCAAAACGCTAAAATAGTAATGGTAAATTCAAATGATTTTCTGTGATAAACGACCACATCAAATTCAGATATTAAGAGCGGAATTCTCTATCTTTTTAGAATTTTCGGACAAAAAGGTTAAAATCGAATTTTTTTTTATTACGCCAAAAAGACCCTTCGGGTGAACTATTTTTGAAAATATTATGTAAAACTTCCAGCGAGTTTTATTTTTTGAGAAAACGAGGAAAGTTTGTAATTCGAGCTCATGCTGTCTGAACGCCGAGGAAAACTAATTAATTGACAGCAATTTCGTGGCATTTTCGATGCGCTCGTTCTCAACTTCAGAAACTTGCCTTGAGTTCATTTTTACATGAGTATTTAACCATCTGTAGGTCTTCCTTTTAAACAGAAAATCTTCCTGAAATATGTAATTGTTGACACATTTTTACCGCGTTAAAAATTCTATCGATCGCAATTTAATTTACATACCGAATTTGACCTAACTTCAGAGGGCTAGAACACCAAGGGTATACGCTTCTATCGGTAAAACATGGGTTCTTTGGAAAGCCCTATTCTTCCTCCTTATCATATCCAAAGCGTTAGTTTGGCCCGTGAAAAGTGAGTGCGCTAGCACAAAAAATAGACAGGCATTTTTGACATGTTTTCGCCATAATTTCCGTTCTGCAGTCAACCGGGTAATGTCGAACTAAATTGTTAAAACGAATTAAATTTGGTCTTATGCTTCGCCGTTATCAGTTTCAATGAGTTTAATTTTTTGCAACAAAACTACAATATCTCAATTTTTAACAGAAAGGAACAGTCTTAATAAAAAAATAAATAAAGCAACAAACAAGACATGCTCACCAATTCTGCCGCCGTTAATTTATGCGAGGGAAGAGTTTTCATTTCCACTGAAGCGTTTCCTTCCACTTCTCAGTTTTTAAATATAAGAATACCCTTTTTACGCATATACATCTCAATTTAGACGACATTCCTGACATTTAGCAAGAAATCTTATCCACCAAAACGGCAAATTCGTGCTATGTGCTGTTTGACTATACTCGTCACGCAAGAGAATTTATTGATATCATATTTCCAACACAAGTTGACGTGACGTAGGGACGGACCATTGAAATATCCGGTGGGGTGTTGACTTTTTCCAAAAAAAAAACTGTTTCAAGAAAAAAGGGATGTGACATAGTGCATTGTTGAAAAAACAAATAATGCAAAGAAAGAACCAAAACGAGTAGTAGTTGTCATCTTTTAGCGGAGGAGTTTGGGGGTGGGAGAAGGTTTCGTATTAGAAATTTTGGATTTTGTGGGGTGAACTGGGGAAAAACGTTCTGATAAAGAGAGGAGAGATACATTCAACAGGCATAATCAAATCCCTCCCACTCAACCCCATTCAAACTGAATGGTCCCAGGTCCCCCCAAATGTCGCTTAATACAGAACACAACTGACCAGAGAAATGAATTTTAGTTATGATATTTATAATAATTCTTGCGTATAAAATCTTACATGCGTTACGAAAAAGGCCTGTATCTTTAGGCAAAAACTGAACGTCATGCAATGCTTGTGCCCTGGAATATAATCCTGCAGACAAGTAGGCCCACTAACCCCCTTCCAGCTAATGGTCACTAATAGGTCACAAACAGGTAAAACTCTGCGTCCGCGTGACCACAATGTACACTGGGGGCTATTTTTACTATAGTTAAGGCGTCATGAAAGGTGCAACTTAGCGGAAAATTATTAAATTAATCTATTTGCTATATGTGATAGATATAGACGTCCACTGTTCTTCTTACAGACCTGGTAAAATTTTGTCCGCCAAACAAGCCGTAGCCTGATCTCGCGGGCCTGATATAGCTTCAGGCAGTCGGTTTATAGTTCAGGTATTAGTTTTGGAGCAGCGCAAAAAATAAATAAATGAATATATCAATAAATAAATAAGTAAATAAGTAATTTAATTTAATTGTGTGTAAAAATAAATAGAAAAGAAAGAGTTTTGGGTTGTTCTGATAGACAGGGAGAATGAATAAATTTTTCCGCTACTTCGCCTCCAGAAGACCCTCGCAACTTTTTCCCGGCTCGCCTTTATTCTCGTTAATCGCATTTTTTCGTGCTACTCCCAAAGTGTTCACCAGGGTTCTTGGTCAGCTACAAGCAAAAGAAATTAGCAATGGTCGTCCGGTTTACGTTTGGCGGATAAAATTTCAGCCGCCGCATGGTTTAAATTACCGTATTTTCTCGATTAAACGCCGGACCTCGATTAAACGCCGGCCTCGTATAAAAGCCGTGTCAAAATTGCTTATTTTTAATTAACGCCGGGGGCGTTCGTTCGTTGCTATGGATGGCACTAGTACGGTATGCTACTTTGGAATTTTCAATGAACGCTGGCGTAACATAGCTAGGATGGACGTTGTACAACAAAATATAACCTAGCAGTTTTCGCATTCCCGTCTTTCTAACTGACGCATTTTCATTCTTGTGTTAGTGCTTACAGGCGTTGAAATCACGAGAAACGCTCAGTTCGAGGCGTTTATGAACTTAAAACTTTGTATCCATAACCTCTACTTCATGCTCTTTTGTGTAGTTAAAATACCGTTTATGTTCCTTTTGTCATAAATCATGGTTGCAACATAAACGTGTTCAATCCGAAATAATGTACCTTTGGGAAACTGTAAAACTTAGATGCCCAGGGAAAGTTTTTCGGGGCAAAACGAAGAGCAAAATCGCCTTGCTTTGTAAAACTGCCCCTTGGTCTCGGAGATCGACAAAAACAAATCAATCTAAAAATTTGACAGAAATTTGCCTTCCGTTGATAAACGCTCGGCCCGGATTAAACCCCGGCTTCAAATAAACGCCGGGTCCACCAATCCAAGTTCGAAATAATCGCCGGGCGTGCTTAATTGAGAAAATACGGCAATACAAAAATAGGGAACATCATGATCTGACATACAAATACGAGGTGTAACCACCCTAAATTAATGTTTTTAATGTGTACGGATACTGGATCTTTCCATAATATTCGGACAAAATTTCTTCAGACCTGTAAGAAGTATAGTTGACATATATAAGTGTCATATATAAATAGATCAAAATACACTGTTTTTATTTTATAAGAATCCAGTTAATAAGAATATCAAGGCTGAAATTTGCGAATTTTTAAGAATATTTTAAGAATAAATATGAGGCTGAGATTTTGAAAAGAATATAATTTTGTGTTGAAAATTTGTAAATAGAATGGAACGGACCGTCTCTAAACGGCAAAACCTTTTACTATCCAATAACACGATAAAAATTTGCACTAGCCAAAATGTTCAATGCCCACGATAGTTCGATGAACAGTATATGCAGTGCCGTAGCAAGGGGAGGGGCCGGCCAGGGGGGCGTGCCCCCCAGTTTTTTTCCCGAAAAGTAAAAACAGACCTGTATAAAATGTTGAAAAATAATATTTTATCTCCCGAGAGGTTTGAAACAATAACATTTGTACTTCTTCTCATTTTTTAACGTACATACGTGCTAATTAAAAGTTCTAAGGCAACTCAGACAGTTTTTAAATAACTACAAACTTACCATGATGACTCTAAAAGGTGAAACATTTGCTGGTTTCATGATACAGAGACAGTCGGTTTTCTATTTTTTAATTGACGTTAATAGTGTTATACTCTCTTCAATGTGCATTGGTTTGCTAAGACAGTGTAGGAAGTAAAGAATTCGAAATATGCGTAAATCACAAATAGCTCTTGGAAAACGCTGGAAATAACATTTCCAAGCCTCTAGTTTTCAAACTTTTCTGGCGGGGGGGGGGGGGGGGTGGGGGGAAGGGTATGCCCCCAGAACCGCTAGCAGCTCGCGCCTCCAGCGCTCACGTTCCCCCTCCTCCCTTATTTTACCCTTGCTACGTCACTGACATGATCAATAGATTCCCGTTGCGTACTAAACGGAAATGTTAAACGATATAAACGAGTATTAGAATGTTCATAAGAATATTTTCATTCTAAATTCAGCAGAAAACCTGAGTCGGAAAAACAACAGATTTATCTAATGGACGTACAATTAAATATAGACAACTGAAAGCAAGGCTGATCGTATATTACGTGAAAGGTTGACTTTGCGAGACACCACCGCGACTAGAACCGATACAGAAGATTGCAACCGCAGAAAGCTTTCTCGTTCTTATTGGGACTATATTGCCCAATAACCCGTACACTGTATCAAGTTCCGTACTTTGCTGGAGGAGGGTGGGAGCAAACATTTTTGGCCTACTTGTCTGGAGGATTTTATTCTAGGGCACAAGCATTGCAGCGACATTTGGGGGCTCCTGGGACCGTTTAGTTTGCCGATGGGGTTAAGGGGGAGGGATTTCATTATGCCTGTTAACTATATTGTCCCTTTCTTTATCAGAACGTCTTCCCCTGTTCCCCCACAAAATCCAAATGTTTAATACGACCCCTCCACCCCCCCCCCCCAAAAAAAAAAAAATTAAAAATTAAAAAATAAAACTCCTCCTTTAAAAGATGACGACTACTTCTCGTTTTGCTTCTTTCTTTACCTTATTTTTTTAACTATGCACTATGTCACTTCCCTTTTTTCTTGAAACAGTTTTTTTGGAAAAAGTCAACACCCCACCGGTCATTTCAATGGTCCGTCCCTACGTCACGTCAACTTGTGTTGGAAATATGATATCAATAAATTCCCTTGCGTGACGAGTAAAGTCAAACAACACATACAGTGCACATAGCACGAATTTGCCGTTTTGGTGGATAAGATTCTTGCTAAATGTCAGGAATGTCGTCTAAATTGAGATGTATATGCGTAAAAAGGGTATTCTTATATTTAAAAACTAAGAAGTGGAAGGAAACGCTTCAGTGGAAATGAAAACTCTTCCCTCGCATAAATTAACGGCGGCAGAATTGGTGAGCATGTCTTGTTTGTTGCTTTATTTATTTTTTTATTAAGACTGTTCCTTTCTGTTAAAAATTGAGATATTGTAGTTTTGTTGCAAAAAATTAAACTCATTGAAACTGATAACGGCGAAGCATAAGACCAAATTTAATTCGTTTTAACAATTTAGTTCGACATTACCCGGTTGACTGCAGAACGGAAATTATGGCGAAAACATGTCAAAAATGCCTGTCTATTTTTTGTGCTAGCGCACTCACTTTTCACGGGCCAAACTAACGCTTTGGATATGATAAGAAGGAAGAATAGGGCTTTTTAAAGAACCCATGTTTTACCGATAGAAGCGTATACCCTTGGTGTTCTAGCCCTCTGAAGTTAGGTCAAATTCGGTATGTAAATTAAATTGCGATCGATAGAATTTTTAACGCGGTAAAAATGTGTCAACAATTACATATTTCAGGAAGATTTTCTGTTTAAAAGGAAGACCTACAGATGGTTAAATACTCATGTAAAAATGAACTCAAGGCAAGTTTCTGAAGTTGAGAACGAGCGCATCGAAAATGCCACGAAATTGCTGTCAATTAATTAGTTTTCCTCGGCGTTCAGACAGCATGAGCTCGAATTACAAACTTTCCTCGTTTTCTCAAAAAATAAAACTCGCTGGAAGTTTTACATAATATTTTCAAAAATGGTTCACCCAAAGGGTCTTTTTGGCGTAATAAAAAAAAATTCGATTTTAACCTTTTTGTCCGAAAATTCTAAAAAGATAGAGAATTCCGCTCTTAAACGTTAAAGAGCCATTATTGTGTCTAAACACTGCTTTTATTGCGGAAATGGGTAGCTGGGTAAGTGTATTTCACAAAAAAGGAAGCCAAAACAAGGCCGAGACAAAAACAAAACGACTGAATGAATCTATCCAGTGAACTATTTGACTGTAGAAATATACCGCGGTCACCAGAAAGGAAGGAACTGGAAATGGAGCATTTACTGATTCAATTAAAATTGAATACTATAGATAGTTACATTAAACACTTCCATGCGTGGTACAAGAGTGAATTGTGGTCGCCTATAAAAATATTCGATTTTTAATGGCATTGGAAGAAAATTGGTGGGAACTACATATTAAAAGACCAGTGATGAAACACTGAGCTACAAGTTTATATGAAGAAGGAATTAAAACTGGCATGAAAACTAATGAAATGAATATTTTCAACGAGATGTTATCCGATGTGCGGCGTTGTTCTAAAACAGACGTCAACTCCTACACAACATTTTTTATTCCGTCGAAATTTTATCTCAGTACTATGGATACTAGTTTACTAGTTTATGTTACCATGGTTTGACTTATTTCTAAAATATTTCATTTCTTTCAATTAAGCTGACGAGAACTATGTCCACTACACTAATGGAACAGAAACAACTTAATCGATCGAGTGAGTGAGCAGAAAAAAAAAACGATGCATTGATTCACAATAGAGTTTTAACAATAAAACGCGATCTCCACTTTATCTCGAAAAGACCGTTCCACAACTAGTTGCGAAAAGTAAATATCGTTGCTTGAATAAAAACAGTAGTATACATTACATGTTTGAAAAACTCTTCGTAGTTTCTATGTGAAAAAACATCGCGTAATTTTAACCCCGAAAATAACTTTATATTTGTTCGACTCAACGTAACAGGAAATCAAAATCTTTATTCTTATTGTATAAAGACAAAGCAACTAAGTGTCATAAACATTATCATTGATGTAATGTTCTATTGAAACAGCTCGACTCATGGTCAAAACAAACTGGTCCGAACACGAACCAAAGTCAACACAAAGGCTGAAAACTCAATTGTACACGTAGCTTACTTATCATTCCTTTACAGTAAGTTGTTCAACAGCTACTTGGAACAGAAAAGCGACCCTTCGAGCTTTGAGGTATGACCATTTTCTCTGTTTTTCCTTCTCGTACTCGCTTAACGGCTTTCTTTATATCTATCGCCAGTGAAAAATTAGATTCAGACGCTTGTATGTTCGGGCTACAAAATTCAACCTTTTCACATCGAAAGTTTCGTGTATCAATTTTATAGCAACATTGTCACTAACTAGAAACCAAAGATCGATTTTATTCCAGATTAAAGCAGAAATCATAAGACGGTCATGCCCTATGTTTTAAACAGTTTTATTAATTTCTTCAATAATGAATAACAGTGGGTTCTTCTACGAGTGTGAAGATCTGCCCAAAAATTAAGAAAATTAGAATCACGCAGAAAAATTATCGCTCGTACGCGTTCTTTGAAAAAACAAATTCATACCCAATACTAGTTCAAATCAAACGCGACAGGACTGAAAAAAATGACCCTGCTGGAGGGAAAGTTTGAATTGATATACTTTTGTATATTTCCATTTTTTATCGGCTAAGTTTAAAATTAGCTTCCCGCGAGAGATTTCAAAAGTCGTCCTTTCTCTTTTAGGCTTTGTTTTAATGTTTGTGGTTGAAAAAGGGTAATCGCAATCTTACATTTGAACATTTAATCAAAATAGAATTCAAATATAATGCATTTATAAGCCAAATTGGCATTATGGACTTACTCCATGATATCGTTATGTCGAAAAATTGCGACATTTGTAGTGATATTGTCTCTGCTAACTTTTCCTGCAGAAGATCGTGAAGAAGAAATGGCCTTCATTTCGCATAAAGTCTCTGTGATCTCCTTGTTGTCTCTGTTTGCGATGTCATTGTTGGTTTACTGCGCCACAGCAAATAACAAAACCAATCAACCATCCTACAAAATGGTAAGTGACAATTATTGCAAACGATCATTTCTGACAAGAGTAAAAACCATAACCCTCTGTGCAAGGAGCGGGGACGAATCATAAGTATTATTTTTATTAAAGAAATGTTGTGGAAGGAGTTAATACGAAACGAACGAATTGAGCTAACAGAACGTGCGAAAATATCAAGATATATATTTTCTGTAGAAACATTGGGAACAAAAACAAATTGTTTTTCACAGCATTAACGCCACGAAAAAAAATGGAAAAAAGAAAGTTGTTGTGCCTAAAATGAACTGAATCACACACAAAAAATCCAGTCTTTCTCTGATTGATAACTATTTACCTAAGTAAATTTATTCGCCCAAAAAGAAGCGTTCGGTATTTCTTTGTAACAAAGGTGAATTTCTTTGTTGAAATTTTCATTAAAATTGTCGGCTGATAAAAAAATACAATACACCTCCAGGAGATTGTCTCCGTCTAAGGAAATATATATCAGGCGCCAAAGTATAAAGGTGGTATCATGAAAAAATCAGTAGTTTAGGCCAATGGATCTCATAATTTTTTCTTTCTTAACAGCAAACCAGCTGTTATGGTGGTATCCCTGGTATGCACGGCAGCCTGGGTCTCCTGGGGTACAAGGCCGTGATGGCCGTGATGGCCGTGAAGGAGCGAAAGGTGACCAGGGTAACCCAGGGAAGACTGGACCCCAGGGGCCTCCAGGTCTCAAAGGAACGCCTGGTATTAATGGAACGGATGGTGCAAAAGGAGAACCTGGAGTTCAGGGTCCTCCCGGCCAAAAGGGGCAGCGCGGAGAGAGTGGAAAGAGTGGCATCTCTGGGACTCTTGGTGCGAAGTCTTTTAACTGGAAAGAGTGCGTGTGGAAAAATTTGAATGACGACAGAGACAGCGGTCTGATCAAGGTAAATGATATTGTTAAAATAACACACAAGCTTTTATTGAACAAGTTTTATTGTTTTGATCTATATCATACCGAAGAAATAAGGAATGATTCGCTGTTTAATACGGCTGACTTAAAAAGCATTGAAGCGTAGAGATTAAACTCCAAAAATCTTGGCAGGAAATCACATTTCCTTTGGCTTAATTGTTTTAACCCAACTAATTATTTAGATTTCGCTTCAAAAATGGTTAATTTCTCTCTTATCTCTCCTATTTATTAATTTTGTACAGGACTGTGTGTTTACCAAGAACTTCTCTGACACAGCACTTCATGTTTACTGGACTGGTGCCCTAAGGATCGTTGGCTGTACCGGATGCTGCAGACGCTGGTATTTTACTTTCAACGGTGCTGAATGTGCAGCTCCCCTGCCAATTGACGGTATTGTCTACGGGACGGCAGGAACGCATACAAATATCCACACTGTTCGCCATATTGAGGGTCACTGCAATAACATCCGTAAGGGGAAGGTGCGCGTGGGATTCCAGGTCGTTAAATGTCCGTCAGGTGGAAAAGCTAACGCCTACACGGGATATAGTTCAGTGTCCCGGATCTTTGTTGAAGAAGTTCCTGGACCACAGGCTTAATTACATTCCGAAACAGAACATCCATTCTCGCATAAACGCTTTAAAAAGGACGGTGATAAATTGCTTAATATAACGACTCATTTGTCTGATTACTGGGTTTGGTTTGTAATTGTTTCGCATTTGCTGTTTTAAATAAAAGGCAGGAAGATTGAAAAAGAGAATGGGTACCTTTTTATTTGTTTAATTATTTTTTTTGTTATTACTGATTTTTGTTTTGTTTCTTTTTTTCGTCATTTATTCGCGCGCAACTGTCTTTATTTTAATTTCCAGATGTAATGTTTCTTTTCACAATGTAAGGCGCCAATCTACATTTACATCTACATTTATTAAGTTGATAACATCGTTTAAGACATCACATCAACTATAAAAAATAGATACAAAATAAAAAAACAAAATTAACATGCATAAATAAGATATAAAAATAATTAGTTACCATTTACTTGAGCCAGTTGATTAATTAACGTGAGTCAGAAAAAGTCGAGCAATTAACGTGAGTCAGAAAAAATAAGGGGAAGAATCTGCAAGAACCGAGGAAATAACTAAAAATTACGATTTCGAGAATTAACAAACTACGCCGGAATACTAAAACATAAAGACAAGGTAAAAAAACCTGAATCCCTGTGTAATGTTAAGAGGCTTTGAAAGCCTTTTAACGTTACAAAGGGCTTTAGGTTTTTAATTTACTTTGTTCAGTTTACTTTCTTTTCACAGTGTTTTTAGCACTAAATGATAAACTACGAACACTGACACAATCTTACACAAGTAGAGCTTCTTTAAAATTAAATCTTAATTTTGCCTTCAGTCTGGACGACGATATTTAAAATTGCATGATTTAAAAAAAAAAAACATTCTGTAAACACCACCTGAATGTTCAAAATCACTTCTAAATTTTGCCTCAGTTATAAATTTATTTTTCCCCGGTGCGTGAGTATTATTTTCCCTGCGAATGAATTTGATAAATGGTGTGGCTATAACGAATGCCCCTTTCTTGTACAATATTTTGTTCAACGTGTAGCGTAAAGAATAGTCAGAAAAAAAGAACGGAAGCCAAAATATCAATTGGATACTTCGGAGATTGGACACCCTACTCTATGATATAAAAATAAAAATTACCGTATTTATTCGATTAAGCGCCCAACCTCGAATAAGCGCCCAACCTGTAGGTAGGAAAAGTTAATAAGCGCCCAGCCTCGAATAAGCGCCCCTCCCCTACCCCTTAAAAAGAGGACACAAGAGGAATTTTGATTATTATCGATGTTGAAATTGAAATTGACTAAGTACTACTAAGAGACTACACCAAAGAACGAGTTTTTTACTGAAACTCTCAATGAACAGTTAAAATTTAGCTTTGCTTGATCTTCACGTTTAGTTATTATACATTGTTTTCTAGCGAAATGAATATACTACTTGATAAAAATAATGAAAATTCAATAAGCGCCCAGCCTCGAATGAGCGCCCACCTCGAATAAGCGCCCACTCTCAAGTTCCAAAAATTTAATAAGCTTCCTGGACGCTTAATCGAATAAATACGGTAAATACGAGATTTTTAAAAGTAAACAAGTCAACATATGAAATATTGAAAGACCGGTGACATAGCCACACATCTGTTTTATCTCTGGATCAGTCTGTCCAAGCTAAAACTCTGCCCGTGTGGTGTAAAGCTAAAAATTCTACATAAACTCCGTAACCTATGCAAGTTGTAATCTCTCGCACAGATAGATTATCATTATATAAACGAAACTAGATTCGTCTGCTTCGCCAAAGATAAGTCGCGAATAGCTGACAATCCCAGCAACAATCTTCTAATTCACATTATGGCACACAATGGCACACCAGCAAAAATTGATACAAAAATACTGCAGAGCCTAGATGTGACCGCAGCCATTGTGACTTGTCAAGTTTATTTGAATAACACAAGACTGTTTTGGTGTTTTGATGCATGATTTGTTTTGTTCTGTGTGATTTTCGCAAGGAGCGGGTTAGTGTATTTTGTACAGCGCCCATAACGTACGAAGAAACACCTCCAGAGAAACGGCAAGGACATTTTACGAAGGGTTGAACCAACGACAGGAACATGGTCACTGTGGCCATAGCTTTTCAACCGAACCGAAATCCAGATAAGTCGTTATGTTTTCAAGAATAAGACGCGCGTTGTTGTATTCAAACAACATAATCAGCAAGCTGAAGGAATTTTAACTGAGGCAATATGCAGCGACAAATTCAACTGAGCTTAGCAAATCGCTTATGTCAATTTTGTTTTTTCTTGAATTTTATATTTCCAAAATGAATTTAGAAACAGAAGGAGGCTTTAATTTTTAATTTCGAAAGACTTAAAATGTTAGTAAAAGTGAACCTAAGAAATGTTTGGGATCGATGGCTATATGGCTTTTACCGTACCCAAATTCGCAAGTAGCCAATCAGAAGCGCGATCTACTGTCCTGATATCCTACGATATCAAGTCACTGACCTGATATGCCCCATATCACGGTAAAGTAGTAAAGTAGTGTTACTGTACGATGAATTAAGGAGGAGGTTTTACCAATAAAAACAGAACTTTGTAATTTAAATTTAGCGGTGTTTAGCGGTCGTAAAAAGAGAAAAACTTTCCCGCCAAAACTAAACTTGAGTGCGCTTGCCAATTGCGCGATGTTTGCCGACGAGTAAAAAATGAAAATGAAAAAATGGAGTCGGAATTTCCAAATTTTTCGCTTGATTTTGATTTTGAAAATTTAGAGAATGAAACCCTAAACAAACGAGTGGAAAAAAAGGCAGAAGAAGAACTTGGTAAAAGTGTTGAAGTCCAAGTCCACATAATTTGCAGTACGTTTTTTGCAAGCATGGCTTCAACAGAGCGAAAAATATAACCGAACTTTTGGCTGAATTTGGGTACGGTAAATACCTAATCGTACCTTTTTGGTACGCTTCGGCGGCATATCAGGCGAGTTTGGTCGAGCCATGGTTCGTATTTTGGCGAGACGCAGTCGAGCCAAAATACCCAAGGCGAGACCAAACGTATAAAAATTGTTTTGCATTAGTTCGCTTTAAAAACTGTATTGTCTGAGAAGTTTGCTTTGTCAGGAAAAAAAATAGTCATAGCCTAGAATATTAATGAGAGGTTTAACAAATTATACAGAAACATCACTCGTTTAATTTATGCAGATAAATCCCTGAAAGGAGGGATTTATAGAGATAAATCCCTCATTATTAATAATCATAAATTCAATTCATCAGCCCTGCTCCTTCCTGCTACATTATCAAGCCCTCCCCGGACTTTAAGTTAGTTAATACTCAACAGGGTGTAAGTTAAATAAAGGTTGTTGAATAACAAAAGAAAAAGTGTCAATCATGAAATAACAATAGATATCGCTTATTTTGTATGGTGAACTGTAAATAAGTTTCCTCCAGTATAGAAAAAGTTTAAGAAAAATGGGGAACTCAAAAACTAAACATGATCGAGCAGTGTTCAACAGGAGCAAATTCAGGAAAATGAACGGTAAAGACAGCACATGTACAAGGAGTTGATCAAATTAAGGTGAACAATGTACCCTAGTACCTTGTTCACATATTTTATTTTTTTATCCACTTTGTTTATTTTTGACCGCTTTAGCCGTCAGGATCAGTTTGCCGTCTATATTTTCCGTTCTAAAAAATTTTAGTCATCTTGATTGACAATCTCCCAGAGACGTACTTTTTTAACTACAATGTCAACATCTCGAGGGCAAAGCAACTTAATAATTAAGCGCAGTAAAATCTTAACAATTTACAGAAGTGCTCAGGTTATATTTATGACCGTTTGGATGATTACGACCTTAATTATATAGCCGTCAGTAAATCCTATATTGTCAGCGCAGCTATTTTTCCTTAATTTCTGGGAACTGTCCAATTTGGGATTAAATTTGAATACTTTCAATTAGGACTTTCAGGTAAAATTCACAATATGTCCAATTTAAGAAAAATTGGACAGTTTCGTCTCAGCCAATCAAATCGAAGAAAAAACAACATGTGACGGATATTAGCCAATAAGTAAGCACAAAGCATAGCGTCAGCCCTGTAAACTTGTCCTGTTTTAGTCGACAATGGCGGAATTTTATAAGGCAAGTTTGCTACGTTTTTCTATTCCTTTTGAGGTTTTCAGCAATAGTAACAACAAAGAGAAATTTTCTACGTTGTCAGAAGAGGAGCTAGCTACACTAAGAAGCAACAAGAGCTCTTAGAGCTTACAACTGCGCTGGTCTCGTGAGCACTTTAGGGGAGCCATGCGGGGGGACAAAAAATGCACCCCCCCCCCCTATCCCCTTTACCTGCGTCTAACAATGTTGCGACTGACAAACAAGATGGTAAGAAAACACCTTGCGTGACATTTCGTGGTTGACTAGTTCCATCCGAAATTAAATATTTTTCTTATATGCTAATGGTGGCCAAATTTAATTCCCACGATCCTGATCCGTGAAACAAAAAAATATTTCAAATCAGCATCCAGTGTTGTCTTGAATTACCGTTTTCCGTTTTTGCAGATCGTTTTCGTTCTGCCCTACTCAGGAGCCTGCTCGGCGGCTACCTTCCCTACGCACTTCTCAGGGTGACCACCACAGTTATTATAAAGGGAAAAAAGGATATTTATTTTGCAAAAATAAATGATTTTATGTAGCTTGTTACATAAGTCTTTACCAGCTTCCGGTGAAATCCCTCTAACTATCACTTCCGGTTACATTTTCGTGGGCTCTTAGCAAACATACTTGTTTATATGCATGGCATTTAATCTAGGAGGAACAGGATACATAAATAGCATCTTTGAGATCCGCTCGCGCACAAGACAACTCAGTATACAACAACAGTGATGTCGTATCTATTGACTGCGCATAATTAAAAACAGCACAAGCAACAAACGGAGCCACGTGAGTAATATTCTTCTATCAATTTATTCAATTCCTCAACTTTTGTGCTCTCCCTGTGCTCATTCGACGCGTAAAATAAGCCGCGCAGCTTGACAATCTGCCAATGAGGAGTTCTTGAGATAAATCCAAGATACCTTACCCTCCCCACCCTCTCCACCCCTGAAACATTTACTCACAACTTGCCAAAGAGGTTCTCTGTAGGTTTTTGAAAGCTCAATTTCGGCTCATCCTCGGTGTAAAAACCTGTGAAATCTCACCAGTGACGTAAAACAAAGAATGACCAAGACAATAAAGAACCTCTAAACAATATAGATCAAATAGCTCCAAAACAAAGAAAAAAATTTCAGGTTTTTACAACGAGGTAAACCCTCAATTTCTTTATGAAAAATTGACAATGGCAGATAAGTTATTGAGAAACGTATATCAGGTTCCTCGTTATTTTGGACCATAACGTTAATTCAGACTTGGACACAGTCATGCAGCTTACCAGCTCTTGGTCAGACGAGTCAGAACATTTTCTCACGTAGCTCTCTTTGTTTAGTGAAATTACGCGGTGTAAAATAACATGCCAGGTCATGAATCTGGCGATTATCAACTGCGTACCAATCACGACGAAGATTTTTAAGAAATCTTCACATCTAACATGACGAAATCCCAAGTATTAATATTAGTTTTCAGTCATGTTCTGACGAATACTTGACAAGAACAAAAACGCTTTATACAAATTCATTTTGGCCCGCGACTTCGTGATACAACCTTAGCAGTGAAAGCTCTCAGATTGAAAGTGAAGTCTTCTTTAGCTTAACATCTTTGTTACATTTAAACTTGCACGATTTGAGAATATCTTGAGTTCATTAACTCTGGTAAGCATTGTATTGGAATTTTTCTATCATTCTTTTCCTATCTTCTAACTAATCATGTATAAGTTATTGTCTGTTAAAGTAAGTTAATTGTTTCCATTATAGCAATTTAATGCAGCCACAATCTTGTATGGCAGTGTTCATGCGTTGGGTCACGCGAACTGGGAAATACGATAGTCTTAATATGCTGGCATGTATAAAAACGTAATCTTATAAAGTAACAGGTCTAGGACCAAAAGTTTAAAATTTCAATTTTCCTATCCAAACCCGAATCATTTTGGGCCACTTGAAAAAGACTTGCAAATTTATCAGTTGGACTTCTTTTCGTACTCAGGGTATTTTTTTAAGGTGGATATAATATAAATGTTTAAGCCTTAAATGGTTTTCAGGTTAAATCTGTTGCTAACTTAGGTTAATCTGTTTAACCTGAAGATTTCGCGTTTTTAATCACTTAAATCAGTTGAATTTATTTATTTTTGATGAATACAAATTGCTTCATGTCATTGTAAGAGTGTTTTCTTCAGGTTGCAGGACTAGCTGTGAAAAGATACGCTGAAGGGAGGTGTAGTAGGGATGTGTGTTGCAGCTGCACGTCCCAGAAGTCCCAGACGTAAACCCCGGGGACGTGCCGCTGCAACGTGCCCCTGCTACATGTTATGCATGATGCTTTGATTTCGTCCCTGCAACATTTCGCTGCAAAGAAAAGAACTTTTGAATTTATTTTTGCATTAGCTGCTAATCCATACGTTGGGGTGTTATTTATTTATAGTCACAAATGTTTGTTTCCCGCCTTCAGTATTAAAGGAGAAGTTCACTCCAGAATGGCCATTTATTTTCTTTACGCCAATAAAAAATTTATACAAAGATATTTAGTTCACCAAAATTTCCGCCTCCAACGTGCGCTATAACCCTTAGAAATCTTTCCCAAAACTCACTACTGAACGCCGCCATCTTGGAGCTGGTAATGTATGCGTGACATCAAAGAGCTCAGCCTGAAGTTTGGCGTGAAAATTTAAATACTCGAAACTCCTTGTTTCTTCGTAGTGGCTTTTGTTTTTCAAAATGCCTGTTTGTGCATTTCCATTTTGCTCAAACAGAGCTCCAAGAAATACAAAAAACAAGGAGTTTCGACTATCAAAATATTCCCGCCAAACTTCAGGCTGAGCTCTTTGACGTCACGCATATATTACCAGCTCCAAGATGGCGGCGTTCAGTTGTCGAGTTTTGGGAAAGATTTCGTAGGGTTATAGCGAGCGTTCGAGACTGAAATTCTGGAGAACAACATATCTTTGTGTAAACATTTTATTGGTGTAAAGAAAATAAAAAGCCATTCTGGAGTAATTAGAAATAGATTGAGGCCGTTATGACATCAAAAATTTTAAAATTCATTACTATTTAAAACCACTCGGCGAGTTTCTTTTTTATTTTATTATTTCTTTTTTTTTTTGTCTAAGCAGCAAAAATTCTGGCACTGTTTTTAAATATTCTGTAGCGTTCTGCCCCATGTTATTTTAACATTAAATTAAAGTGGCACTGAACCTACAGACAGATCTTTTTAAAATTGTCAAAAACGTTTCTTTTGTCCCTTGCACACAAATAAAACGTCAAAAAAACTTCCACTGAGTACTTCTAAGTTGTCAGTTTAAAACGCTCAGAGACAGGGTATTTTTCGCCTTTTTCCAGGTTTCCACGTGAACAAGTTTTGGTGTCATTTTAAATAGGAGGTGTTAAGTGATAAGAGCCTTACTGTCTTACAGTAAACGTTTTTCAGTCTCATAATCGGGTCAGCTCTACATGTAGCACAAAGCCAAAAACAGGGAGGGGGGAAGTCTGAGGTATTATGAGCCACCTTAAAGCAGAGTTACGCTGAAACACAGACTTATTTGAAAACTTTCTCTCATGCACAGGCCATCGGAACACCGTAAACTATTGAATTATCTGGTATACATATACAGCTTCACACCATGTCAAGTTTATTGCTTATTTTGCTTATCACGCTCTGCGTTGCTCCGGGAAACAGCAACGGCAAGCAAACTGGTGACCAAGCCACGGTATAGTATTATACTATGTCTACACAACTAATTTAAAAACATATTCACTTTTTTTTTATTTTTGCATTTTTACCTTCCACCTATACTATTATATTCCTACGTTTTCAGTCACTGATTGAAAACGGGTCGATTGTTAAACGCTCTCCAGAGAGGGTACTTAGGAGGATAATTTATAAAATCCCAACATCACTAGCTTGAAAGCAATAATTGGTAAAGTCTGCGTCAAGCCAAGTGGCCCATTCCACCGGAGCTTAGCCCAGTTTCTGCAGCATAACTAGGAATATTTCTACTTTCCCCTGGATAGAATGCTAGTCCAACGCAGGGTTATCCCCCCAGCATTATTTCGCCGGTACCCATTTATACACCTGGGTGGAGAGAGGCACTATGAGAGTAAAGTGTCTTGCCCAGAACAGAACTCAGCGGCCACGCCCAGGGCTAGGAACCGGACTGCTCAATCTGGAGTTCTATGCGCTAACCATCACTTAAATGCCAGTATAGTACGAACGCGATGAAAACATTTACTTTGCATTGCCAGAATCAATTCTTTAATCCAAAACGAGCATATCAAACATTTCTGTTTTTTCTAAGCCATCTTCCTTCTGTTGTGCATGTCAACCCGGTACACATGGCAAGCCTGGTTCCCCAGGGATACCAGGACGGGATGGACGTGATGGTCGTGACGGAAATCAAGGAACCCCGGGAAGGACTGGACCAATGGGAACTCCTGGATTGCAAGGACCAAAGGGAGAACATGGTGTCCAGGGTACAAGCGGCCAAAAAGGGGAGCGCGGAGAGACTGGAACAAGTGGATGTTCTGGGACTGCTGGTACGATGCCCTATAAGAACTGGAAAGAGTGCGCATGGCAGAACTTGAATGACCAAACAGACTACGGTCTGATCAAGGTAAACGATTAGTATACTGTTGATTTTCACTTTAACATAAATTATGCAATTTATCACATTAAAGCTGAGAATTTTTCAGGCTTCTTTGGAAATACTTATAGTAAATTTCAAACAAAACTCCGAGGAACATTTCTTTAGTTTTAAAGATCCCTTGTTACCAGTTGTTATTTTTTCATTGCTTACACCGGAGAACATACAAAGGTATGTTTGAAAATTGCAAATTCGATTCATGTTGTTTAAGAGTAATGTTTACTATTGCTTCACACAGATGTAACAAACAAGAAAAAAATAACATGCAATCATCTACATTTTTTAAAAGACAGTCTATAAAATATTTTTTACAGGACTGTGTGTTTACCAAGAACTTCTCTGATACAGCCCTCCATGTTTACTGGACTGGAGCCCTGAGAATCTACAAGTGCAGAACCTGTTGTAAACGCTGGTATTTCACTTTTAACGGTGCTGAATGTGCAGCTCCCCTGCCAATTGACGGTATTGTGTACATGTGGGAAGGCAACACTCAAGATCTTCACCGTGTCCGCCATATTGAGGGGCACTGTAACAACATCCACAAAGGCAAGGTGCGCGTGGGATTCTGGGTCGGTGATTGCGAGGGTTATGGAGGAGGTACTGACGCCTACACAGGGTATAAATCAGTATCCCGGATCTTTATTGAAGAAGTTCCTAAATCTCAGGCTTAGGCCTCGCTCCAGGCAAAAATGTTGGTTTTCTACAGGAGTTTACCGTGGGCGGTTATGACAAAATTTTTATTAAATGTGATTGGTATTTAGCACACCTTTTTTTACAAGTGATTAGAGCATGAGCAAATAAGGTACCTTATTACAGCTCTGTGATTATAAATTCCTTTAATTCTCTCAAAAGTGAGCTCAAAGGGACTCACTTTTTGTTGAACTAAACTCTTTGAACTTTAGAATTTATTATAATTATTCTCTGCTACTATGGTTACGGCTAGTTTTGATATTTTGTACCCAACCCAGTCTATTACGTCTATTCAGTTGAATAAATGACAAGATAAGTGACAGAGAAATGTGTGCTGTCTCCAAGTTATTTTACCGCGAAATCATTAGTTTTTCTTTACTAATATGAACCGTGTAAACGTTTCATGTAACTAATAACCTGTTACTTGCATTTTTTGTAAACAAAACAAAACACAACCGTGGATGAGAAGAACGTGTGAAGAAAGAATCAATTCAAAAAATTACAATCGATAAATTGCTTGGGATGGAGAGGAATGAATAGTAATAAACTTTCAGATTACTTGGTACCTGCGGGTTCAGAGCCGTCCTAAATTATATATTTTTCAGATGTTATGCAATTAATTTTATTGAGCGAAATCCAAATGTGACATTTCTAGCTTAAAGTTTGGATTCTAAACCATAATACAGTTTGACTTTGCAATTTATCCGACTATACACAACTTTCTAAATGGGAATAAATCCCGACTCGACCTAGTCCTTCAGGCGTTCGTTGTAGACCGAGCGCATGGTGCGACCATGGTCCTGGGAACATGCTGTGACGTAATGCATAGGTATCATGACGTCACGAGTTAGTGGAATGAGAACGCCTGGGTACTAGACTAAAGGCTTCATTAGATTACGTTTCATTGTTGACAAGCAGCGCTAAATTGACCAGAAGGTGTGATTTTTACTGAGAAGTATGAAAACAGTTCGAGCATTTTACAAAACTGCTTCGTCAACGGACAAGACGATGCAGGGAAAAAGGAGGACGAGGATGGGAAGGTAATTGGAAAATTTAATTTTATAAAACGACAAAGATGTTCAAGAACTGAAGTCAGGTTTGCAACGTGTACACTGATGACTCTCATTTTGCGCTGAAAATTTTCGTGTTTAGTTAAGCGATCGAGATATATGAGTAGAAAAAAGGGCCAAAACGAACTACAACATAAGCTAAGAAAATTGTTAACGAGTGAATACTGAATCGCTGACAATCTAGTTACCCTGGCGCTTTATTCTTTGCCTGATCACTGCCCTAACCCTTTACAGACTTCAATTACTAGCGTAATTTAGTAAAAAGAAGCAATTATACATAATTAGCTCTCGGCAAAAGTAACATTTTAATGTTTACGCAAGAAGAGAGTTGAGATGTTTGCAGTGGAAAAATGTATAGTCCATGCTCCGTGTTGTTTAATTTTGTTTAATTTTGAGTGCATTTGAAAGAAGAAGAAAAATAAAACCTTTTTTAGCTTCTCGCTAATCCAAAAGTGTGCCGTCTCGATATATTATGAGTTTCTTACGTAGTCAATGAATATATGTGGATCTTCATATTGAAAGTATTCTACCAAGTTTGAGGTGGAAATTTTGTGTGAAAGGATTAACGACGGTACCGAGTTAGTGCCACGAATTTAAACTAAAACGAAGGGTGTTTTTCTCATCACAATGTACTCCTTTCCTTTATTTTCACAGCCGAGTTCAACTTGAAAGAGATACAACATGTTGAGAACAGCCTTGTACATGTGTAGCTATCTTTTATTAAAAACTAGAAATCGTAAAAGGAGTCATTCCAATGTGATTTCGTTGATAATTTTCATTTCAGACTGATTTGTAAGATATCGGCGCGAGAGATGTAATTTTCGCCACGAGGTTGATAGGTCGGTATATAAATAACAAACTCCCGTCGCTCGGAGATCAAGAAATTCCATAATGAAACCTGCACCATTTCGCCTGAGAAAGATTTAAATCACGAGGTCAACCGACATTTAACACTCTCCAGCGATTTTAAGGATACTAGGCAATAAAACGCGGGAACAGAAAAATTGCTCTCTAAAATTTGCATAACTTGGTCGCTTCTCGATTTCAATTATGTATTTAAATAGATCGCAGGGTTGCAGAAAAAGAAATTTTAGATCAATCGGAGTATGGTGTCACCGGCAACATGAATACACACAGGGGACGGGTGAATCCACTCGATTGGTTTCGGGAAAGAAAAACGTTTTCACTAAAATTTTGGAAAAATAAAATAAACATTGTAACATTTTGCTTCATTAAAATACATTTATGGAAAAAAACACGTATACAACTGTATCTGATTGACATGTTTATTAATGATAATATAGAAAAACCTTTAGAAACCAAACAAACCCGTGAGACTGAACAATCATCAGCAAAGCCAAAGATTCAACATGTCTTGAAATGTCAATTCTTTGATAAAGTGTAATCATATATATCGACTTTTCGGCACTTCATGACGAGCCCTTTTTTAAGGCAGAGGTACCCTTTTGACATTCAGCAAAGTTAAGAACGAGCTGAATGGGAATTTTATATTTGGCTTTTGACAAACAAGTCAAATTCGTCTGCGTTTACAAGCGTGGCAAAACAAGAGCTCTTAAATCAAATCTTCAGAAAAAGAAAACTAATTAGTTACTTTGAAGTACAGGCTATATATTATTTGTTAACAAAATAATCATATTTTTGTGATTAAAGAAAAGTTTTAAACCGCGTGATCTCGGATTGGGCGATAATGAGAGGAACTAAAACGAAATTCCTCTAGTGATTTTTACATCATTAATTTGTCCCATATCACGAGAGTTTATTTATCTGCTAAATTGTTATCATTCGGCTATGCTACAAACATGTTTAAATAAATTTCAAGTTTCATAGCTCTCCCTTTTTCTTATTACAAAATCAGCTCGTTAAAAATTGGCGTACGTTACATGGAACTGTGCATGGATATTAGTTACCAAGGATTTTACTTTGCGATATGTTACTGAATATTTGCATACTGATGCGACTATATCTTCTGTGTTGTGGAACTCGACTACATCCCAAATTAAGTTTATAGTATTTTTTTAAGCACTATCAGGATCAGGCAATCAAAAAACATAGGGAGCCGATCGCTATTTAATTCTCAGTGATATTAGCCGAACTGCGGCTGCAGTAATTCTTAGAAGCTTTCAAAGTAAGATCGTTTTTGAGTTACGGAAACTCGAGTCTACGCTGTGAATAACCGAGATTTGGCGACCTACTTCTGAGGGACAGGCATAACCAGAAAACGTTTCACTTGGCGCCTCTACAAAAATTGCCTTTACATTGAAGAACATCTCTCAAACACGCTAAAACGCCAGGAAACTCAACCGGAACAATTGTTTTGTCTCTTACTAACATTTTTGAGTAAGAAATTAAAAAGAAATACGAAATTACGACCTTTACGCGAACTAATATCACCAAAAGCTGTACCAAATCCAGCATTCTACTTACTATAGCTCTAAATAAATGGTGAGATTTTTTCGCGAAAACTTCTAAAAAGAATGGCAAATGAGAAGAATTTTGTGATGAAAGAACTGAGAGTTGTCATTTTAACATGACTTTCACTGCAGGTATGAGGAAGACAAATTTTATTAGCGTGTTCCAGAAGCAGGAACAAGCCAAAAATGTTTCAAAAAAAGAGTCCAAAAGAAAATCTAAATGTAAGTATTAAATAAAGTACTGGACCTTGAAAAAACCGCGGTAACAAGATAGAGAAGAACTACTAACATGAACCAAAAAATTCAATTAGAAGCTAACACTGTAATCGATAATTATTACTATAGGCATCTGTCGAATCGCGGCTGCAGTTAATCTCAGAATCTCTCAGACGAAAATCGCTTTACAGTGACGAACGAAAACCCTAGTCTATACAGCGTGAAAATAGCCGAGAATTGGCAACTTGTTTCAGTGGGACGGGAATTTCAAGTAAATTTTTCGCTTTGTGCCTCTATAAAAATGCCCATTAAAATAAAGAATATCTCTAAAAACAAACTTAAAACGTGGTGTAAATACAGCTAACTACACTCAACAGAACCAATAAATCGTCACTATTATATATGGCCAAACAGTGTCGAACGAAAAAAAGAAAAACGAAATTAACGACCTTTACGCGAAAGAACATCGCCAAACGCTGTATCAAATTCAGTTCTGCCAACTACTTCTACATACAGTGGGTCTATATAATTTATGAAAATTGTCTGAAAAAACGTTGAAAAGAATTTCAAAAGAGAATAATTAATATTTTGTGAAAAATTGAACAGTCATCTAAAACTTAATGTGTCGGCTAAGTCGTCTCATCGCGCCTTAAAAGGCTTTTTTCTGCAGATATGAGTGAGGACATAGCATGTTCCAGAAGGAAGAACGCGCCGTAAACCCTATTAAGAAGAAAAACTAAATGAATGTTTAAGACTAGACTACTGGAAGTTGGTAAAATACCGCGGTCACAAGATAGAGAGGAGCAACTAAAATGAATCACTGAAAGATACAATTAGAAGCAAACACTGTAATCGGTAGTTATTACTTGAAGCACTTTTGATGCAAGGTCGAAGAGTCATTTAGTGGTTGGCGCACATTCACCTTCATAGAGAAATCAAAGATTTCTGTAAACATATGAGAGCCAACCATATAAATAAGAATTGGAAAATAAGACAATTGAGTTTAACGATGTTCAACTCAAATGAATATTTGTACTGATCATGAGATGCAATTTCCATGCTGTGTTGTTCTGAAGGCGACTCCTTTCACAGCTACACAGCCTTTACTTAGAATTTCCCGCAAATGAAAAACAGTAATGGTAAATTTGAATGATTTTTGTGATAAACGACTACATCAACGAAGATCCATATCTTGGCAAGGTGTCATCATTGCACCTAAACCCGGCTTTCACTGCGGATATGGGTAAGAAAAAAACGCAAACCAAAAATGAAACAAAAAGGATAAAGAAGTGAAAAAACCTAATGAATCTATTCAGTGGACCTCTTGATTGTAAAAATATGTCGCGTTCATTTAGATTGAGATAAACTGGAAACATTGAAAGATACAATTAAAATTGAAAACTATCGATAGTTACATTACATTAAACACTTCGACGCGCGGCCCAAGAGTAAATGATGTGGTCGGCGCTAAATATTCGATTTTTAATGGAAAAATACTGAAGGGCAAAGATCAGGAGAAAAAATGGTAGGTACGAAACATTAAAAGACCGAATGGATGATAAAACATCTACACGTTTTATATTGAAAGGGGTTAAAACTGGATAATAAGAGAATAGTGTTTAATTAGATATGTTTGACTGAAATGAATATTTTCACGGAGATGTTATTTGTATGCTGCAATGTTCGAAAACCGACATCAACTCCAACACAACATTTTCTAGTCTCACGTTCAGGGCAATTGTACCTCAGTACCAAATGAGTCTCTTCTTTAAATCTGCAATTTTTTTTATTTCCGTATTTCTACAAATAAGTGTCTTAACAGAGACGAATGCACTAGTTTATGTTACCCTGGTTTTATTTATTTTAAAATAATTTTACTTCTTTCAATATAGCGGACAAGAACTGCACCCACTAGACTGAGGGAACAGAAAAAAACAAACAATGGAAATATGGAATTACAAAATCAAGCTCAAAAAATGATGCAGGGATGATTCGCCATTATAATATTTTATTACAAAACGATTTCAACTTTTTCGCGAAAAGAAACGTTTTCACAACTAGTTGCGAAAAGTAAATACCGCATATCGTCGGTTGAATAAAAACAGTAGTATACATGACATGTTTAATAATAAAGACAACGAAGAAACTAAACAAACCCGTGAGATGTGAACAATCAACAGCAAAGCGCCATGAATATTTTAATGTAAAAATCTCATGTTATTAGTAAAAGCAAATACACTGTTAAAGGTTTCCAAATAATAATGTCTGCTCTTCATAAAATCTTTTCTCAATCCAGTGGCTCTTGTCCTGTGACAATTAAAAGAAACGACCTGAATGCGATTTTTTCCTATTATTCTTCCTTTGAAAAAACAAGTCAAAACCGTCCGTGTTGACAAGCACTGCGAACTAAGAGTTTCCAACTCGGATCACAAAAAATACAAAATAACTGCTCGTTTAGGTCTACACAGACAGGGAATTCAATCGGGAACTTGCTACGGAAAAAAGTTATCTATCATCCAATTTTTCGTATTTGAAAAACTCTTCGTGGTTTTTTTGTGAAAAACAGCGCGTAATTTTTACCCCGATAATAACTTTATATTTGTTCGACTCGACGTAACAGGAAGTCAAAATCTTTATTCTTATTGTATAAAGACAAAGCAACTGTCATAAATTTTATCAGTGATGTATTGAACTATCAAAACAGCACGACTCATGGTCAACAACAAACTGGTCCGAACACGAACCAAAGTCAACAAAAAGGCTGAAAACTCAATTGTACACGTAGCTTACTCATCATTCCTTTACCAGTGAGTTGTTCAGCAGGTACTTGGAACAGAAAAGCGACCCTTCGAGCTTTGAGGTAGGACCATTTTCTCTGTTTTTCTTTCTCGTACTTGCTAAACGGTTTTTACGATATCTATTACCAGTGAAAAATTGAATTCAGACGCCTGATTAGCTAGCCGAAAAAGTTAAACTATTCACACCGAAAGTATATATTGTATAGCAAAACTGTCACTACCTAGAAGCATAAGATCGATATAATTTCAGATTGAAGCAGAAATCATAAGACGGTCAAAAAAGCCCTATAGTTTTGAACAGTTATATGTATTTCTTCAATAATGAATAACAGTTGGTTCTTCTACGAGTGAGAATACCTGCACAAAATTTCAGAAAATTAGAATCACTGTAGAATAATTATCGCTCGTTTTCTGCAAAACAAATTGGTATCCAATATTAGTTCATATCAAACGCACCAGGACTGAAAACAAAATTAGCCTGCTAGAAGGAAAATTTGAATTGATATCACTTCACTTCACTTGTCCTCTGGAGCCAAGTTGGCGCATAGGGCCTCTTGAACTGATATACTTTTGTATATTCCCATTTTTTATCGGCTAGGTTTAAAATTCAGCTTCCCGCGAGATTTCAAAAGTCGTCCGCCTTTTACGCTATTGTTTTTTACCTGATTAAAAAAAAAAACGAAATCTTTTCATTCGCACAGCGTAATCTTGCATTTGTACATATTGCCAATATGGAAAATAAATCTCCTTGAAAATTGGCATTTAGGACTTGCTCCATACGACATTTTTAGTAATATTATCTCTCTTGACTTTTTCAGCAGTCAATCGTAAAGACGAAATGGCCGTCATTTCGCATAAAGTCTCTGTGATCTCCTTGTTGTCTCTGTTTGCGATGTCATTGTTGGTTTACTGTGCCACAGCAGATAACAAAACCAATCAACCATCCTACAAAATGGTAAGTGTGTGCAAATGTTATATCTGAAAATAGCAAAACAAAATTTCTTTCCAAATATTAAATTAGATTTGGGAAAATCAGTTTCGACATTGTATAAAAGTACTCAGTGCAACTAGCTTTGAATTATAAAGAACTGTGACAGAAAAGTGATATATGTCAGAGATGTCGGGCCCAATATATTTATGACACTTTCTAATTCCAATCCAGCAGCCCCCTCCTTTCTATTATGGTGGTGTCCCTGGTATGCACGGCAAGCCTGGGTCTCCTGGGGTACCAGGCCGTGATGGCCGTGATGGCCGTGAAGGAGCCAAAGGTGACCAGGGTAGCCCAGGAAAGACTGGACCCCAGGGACCTCCAGGTCCCAAAGGAACTCCTTGCATCAATGGAAAGGATGGCGCTAAAGGGGAACCTGGAGTCCAGGGTCCTCCCGGCCAAAAGGGACAGCGCGGAGAGAGTGGAACAAGTGGAATCCCTGGGACTCCTAGTGCGATGCTTTATAGGAACTGGAAAGAGTGTGTGTGGAAAAACTTGAATGAAGGCAAAGACCACGGCCTGATCAAGGTGAGTTATTAGGGAACTTACGTTTATTGATATCAAGGTTATTATGACAGCGTCATGTAAATATGGCAAGGGATTTAAATTAACATATTTAATAGCATTTTTAAAAGCATAGAAAATAAAGCAGGGTCTATCAAATTCCAACGGCTTAGACAGTTATATTTTTTTTATATAGTTAATAGAATGCTCATTCTGACTTTTCCTGTATGTAGCGAATTAAATTATGTTTAATTCACGTTTTGATCATTATTTGTGAACAGGACTGTGTGTTCACCAAGAACTTCACTGACACAGCCCTCCATGTTTACTGGACTGGAACACTTAGAGTCCAAGGCTGTACCGGGTGCTGCAAACGCTGGTATTTTACATTCAACGGGGCTGAATGTGCAGCTCCCCTGCCAATTGACGGTGTTGTGTACTTGGGGAGAGCAAAGTCTCAAGATCCCCACCGTGTCCGCCATATTGAGGGTTATTGTAACAACATCCACAAAGGCAAAGTGCGCGTGGGATTGGTGGTCACCAACTGTGCCGGATACGGCGGGCATTATGACGCCTATACAGGCTGGAATTCAGTGTCCCGGATCTTTGTTGAAGAAGTTCCTAAACCTCAGGCTTAGATCCCGAGACATCCATTCCTGCATAAACGCTTATAATGGGACTGTGATAAAATGCTTATTTATAAATCAACGAGCAGTTCGTCTGATTACTGGGTGTGCTTTGTATTTTTTTCTCGTTTGCTGTTTTAAATAAAAGGCAGGAAGATTGACAAAGATAATGGAAACTTGTTTGTTTTTTGTTTGTTTTGTTTTGTTTGTTTGTTTGTTTTTTTTCATGCTTTTCAGTTGCAAAACTCTCTTTGTGACATATCTCTAGGATTAAACGCAGCTACGAAAATTACTAAATATACCAAATGTTGCTACTGGCTTGTGCGAATTACGAAAAAAAATTCGAAATTTACAAGATTTGTAAAGGCACATTGAAACCACAAGTGATTTCCACAGTGTCACAGAAGACAGAAAATCACAACAGTTAGAAAAATTGGGAAAATTCGTAAGTTATTCATAAGTTATACCTCAGGCGGAGACATCCGAGCTCAAGCTTACCCCGTGTAACAAAAAGCGGCCCTCAGTTTTACTCTGTAGTCACTTGTTGTTGTTTTTATAGATTTTTGTGTTATTTTTGTTTTGTTTTTTGCCTTCTTTTGGACGACAAAATAAAAACTTTGATTTTGACCCACTCATAATTTTCTTGAACACACATATCTGTGAACACCCGGCCAACTGTACTTCTTCATTTCCAATTCTTTAATTGCCCTGAGATTCCTGGTGCGGTGCTTCCAATATTTCTTTCCTAAAGGACTGATTTCGCATCCTGACATCTGAATTGAGGACAGTTTTTTCTTGGCCCTAAAGTCAGTCTTAAAAGTTTTATTGATGCTGGGCAGTGAAATGATCTCTGTAAATGCACAAAAATGCGAACTTTTCTAATCTTACCGAAGATAATTCAAACAAACTCAATACGTTTTCGTGAGCACAAAAATTAAAAACAAACGTAGTACTAGTAGTATCATTAACTGTTACTACTAGACCTTGTAAAAATAGTTTTGTTGCGCGAAATTTAATCTTAGGGAATCAAATCAAAAGCATTCCAATGGAAAGATTTTTTCATTGTTTTAAAAGAACGCAGACAACACAAGCATTAAGCGGATTTTACGGCAATTTTTCTATAATTGCCAAACCTATTTTCTTCATTAATTTTTGGAATTCACCCATATACCCTATAGCAAACACTCCAGTTTAAAAAAGAACGATTTTCGAAAAAGAGGAATTTCAGTACAGAAAATAATAATTTCACTAAATTTGACTTTTCTGGAACGCCGAGTTATAAAATGAATTTCAAGAGAACGCCCGTGAAATCTTCACCCTCCAACTCGAGGCTTTCGGGGCAGCAGGCAGCTCTGCGAATTAACTACACTCGTTTTAATTTAGAAATGCTTAAAATGCGCGCTACACCATATCACGAAATTCTTTTTTTCTCACTCAATTTGCTTAAAGTTTAAACATTTAATGCTGGGAAATAAGGAAGACCGATTTCAGCTGTCTTTCTTTTTATCTGTAATATTCGGTCTGTGAACTTTACAAGTCGTAAAAATGATTTACTGAATAATTTTTCAGAGTTTAGATATGTTTACGTTGGGAAACATGCAGTTGTTATGTATTTTAATAAGCGCAATAAAGACATATTATTTATTTTCATTTATTTATTTATTATGAAAAACTTTAAATTTAGTAAGTAAGGAAGCATGCTTTTGAACATTCCCCATCTCTGATTCCAAGGAGATAACTGACTTTTTATTCCAATAAACACTATATCGCAAAACAGGAGCCACCACGGTAAATCTTCTCCTTACGGCAACACATCAATAAGCGGAAGTAAACTAAAAGGTCATTTATGCATTTGTCAATCTGAAATGTAAATTCTCAGTTCTGGTGCCGAACTCGAGGTCAAACTGCTCACGATTCTTGAATGAGCTAGCGCGCTCGAAACTGAGAGTTACGCGTGTCACGCAAACGTATGTGTGTATCGTATTTTTTTCCCAGCTTAACGAGAGAGTGAGTTCGTGATTATTTAATTATCTATTCTAGTTATCGTTTCTTATCCTCAAATAAAAATCCAACAAAGTTATACTTCTACTATGCTGTCCTATATGGGCGGTTTATCTCGAACCCTACAATGATTCGTATTAAATAAATCTTCCTTGGCAGAAACAGGAAGTGTTAATTATATCGAGTGGTTATAGCCCGAAGTGTTAATTATAATAAGTCACATTCTATTTGCTTTAGAAGTCCTGTCAAACAAACGCAATCACCCAGAACTCAAATATTCACTACCAAACAATTCACTTATAAATACTAGTTATGCAACGCTTTCGAGTGGTATACTATGGAATATCCCACGAGTCACTTGTATTTTCTCGGTATACACACGAGCCTTTAGGCGAGTGTGTATACGAAGAAAATACAAGTGACAAGTGGGATATTCCATAGTATACCACGAGAAAGTGTTGTGTAACTATTTTATACCATGCCATAGAAAATACGCTCACTAAATTTCATCGAGAATAAGATCGCAGCGCACGATGGGAAGGTTGGGTTGAATACCGTCGAATATACAACGGCTTTCCTGTATTCTGATTGGCTGTATTTTCTATGGCATGGTATAAAGATCAGTATAAATGGCAAACATTTACATTGGAGCACTCGACGGCTTGGAACAAGTACTCATTGCAGCGTTCAAGTAACCGGCGCTTTTCGTTCGACAAAAGTCAACGAAAGCAACCGTCTAATGAGTAGTACATTGAATAGCTGAAACATTTTTTACTCTTTTCGCTACCCGCTTTGGGAGGTTTGATTTGCATGAAGACCGTCTGGCCGCCACGTAAAACAAATTTTAACTTGTGCTACAGGGGGGTGCTACAGTAATGTCTTCAGTCCGGCTATTAAACTTCTTTTCAGCAAGTGACGATCGATACAGCAAGCCCAATTGTGTGAAATTCTACAGAATACGAGGGAACGTCATTACTCCGGCAAGCTCTGAGACAGAATGCTGAGAATTAAGAGGTAAACACTAATTCCTTGCTGTTTAAGCGTAATAAATACAGTTACTGGAGGTATATATGTTAAAGGTTATAATTATTTGTCAAACTCGCTTCATATGTGAAAAGTATTTCATCACCATGCGAATAGTAGACTTGATTTCTGCCAAACAACAATGCTTGTGTGATTCTTTACAGAAAATGTCCCTCAAAATATAATTGCGAAATTAATTCACAAACTTGTTTTCTCCAGAATCACTTCATTCGCCGACTTGAGGGCTAAAATTAATAGCATCAACGCAAAAAGTGACTCGGCGGCTGACGGCGTAAGTTACCGCGAAGTTTATTTTTTTTTTTCGCCTTAGTCTGCTTCTAGAATGTAACATACATTTCTCTGTCTTCTTTCCCAGTTGTCGTTTACAGATTCAGTGGGACTAACAAATGGAAGACTTCATTTCATTGGACAAAATGCTAACAAAAACATTGTTACAGCGAATGAAATTCCTCGTAAGAATGCAACTTTGAATCCGAAAAAACAAAGTTGTTTTCATTTCTCAAACTTGTTTTATCGAGATTCATTCTACTCCAGTTCTAAACAAGGACAATAGAAGAGCTACTCGGTTGACCATGTAAGCCACAAATTTGATTTTCCCTGCCTCTTTACTTGATTTAATGTTTAATCTAACATTTCGTTCCAGTATAAAGATTATTGTCTGCAGATTTCCAGACACGCACGTTTACAAGGAAGGTAAGAGACTGTGTTAAATGTGCCTTTATGTATACTGTTTTGCTAGAGCGCATTTCTGGAAACTTATCTTACAGATGAAATCCTGTTTACCGAAGGATCATCTCGTGAAAATCGTGCAATTCAAGTGCGCAACTTTGCTTCAAAAAGATACGTAGTTTTCTCAGTCATTTTCTCCTGATATAAACAAGTCATTAGACTCAGTAAAGTCCCGAAAAATTCCATCTTTCTTGTATTTCTAGTATTAATCGCGTTTAATGAAGAATCATTAACAAGCTAAACTGTCCACATGCCGTAAATTGAAACTGCATTTTTGTGACTGTATGGTTGATTTACCTCAGTCTTTTTAAAGAAAAAATGAGTCGCTCATAACCAAGTTAACAAACTGAATGATGTCAGTGAAAACGGACAGAGACATTTTTACTTCAAGCACAATTTTGCAACTTATAAAATTGTCTGGTGTTGTCACAATAAATGTTCTTATGATAGTCGTGCGATCCAAATGCGCAACTTTGTTTCAAAAAGATACGTAGTTTTCTCAGTCATTTTCTCCTGATATTAACAAATCATTAGACTCAGTTAAATCCCGCACAATTCCATCTTTCTTGTATTTCACGTGCTTTATTAATCGTGTTTAATGAAGAATTATTAACAAGCTAAACTGTCCACGTGTCGTAAATTGAAACTGCATTTTTTGGTGAGTGTATGGAAGATTTAACTCAGTCTTTGTAAAGAAAAAACGAGTCACTCATAACCAAGTTAACAAACTAAATGATGTCAGTGAAAACGGACAGAGACATTTTTACTTCAAGCACAATTTCGCAACTTATAAACTGAAATTGCCTGGCGTTGTCACAATAAAGGTTCTTTTGAGTGATCATGACTTCCAAAGTAGTTCCAAAATTTTTTGCAACATTTAAATTTCATGGTGAGTTGAAAATATCGATAGCATATTCAGACATTTCCTTTTTCCTATTTCTCAAGCAATTGGAATGATCTGTTTTCAAAACTTCAGTTAAACATGGATAATCACTTGACTGTAAGTTGCGTTAGGAAAATTGAGCAGAAAATATTCGGTCCGGTTTTGGGTTTTGTTTCGCGTTAAAAAAATTGGTATAGTATCTCAAATAAGAGAAGAAAATTATTCAGTCGAAGGGTCGTCAAGGTCATAAACTTATGCAACACGTCTGCATTAGGTAACTTACGAATATAAGACTACATTTCATTGGACAAATGGGTAACACAAAACGCTGTTCTGGCCAATTACATTTCCTGTAAGAAAAAAAAATCTAAATATAGCTGTTAAATTAGTATTCACAAACTTGTTTTATCCCGAGTCGTTCTACTCGAGGTTATACAGCAACGAGGCAAGAGTGGCTTGGTTGACAGAGTAAGTTTACTTAAAATGTATTTCTCTTCTTTTCCGTCCATCAAATCTTTTTCTACTTTGGTAAAAATACAAGCTGACAAAAAAGGTGAGTGGTCTCACTCCAGTTAAAATAACGTAAGTAACGAAGCTTACTGTGATTTTACACTGCTTCTGTAGGGTACAGTTTTTAGAAATGTGTCAGCACTAGGCAGTTTTCATTGAATAACCTTTCTTCAACGAATTTTGAAGCCCTTCTTGCCAAGGCATTTTTAGATCATTGTGAGCCTAGTCATCAATATAAGGAGCTGCAAACCTTAGTTTCCAACTGAAAAAAAATTAATTCCACCAATAATGCTAATAATAGTACTTTATATTCCCTAATGCTATTATTGTGCCAAAAAACTACAGTCGGTATAGAATTGATTAACCAGGGATGATGATACGCACCGATGAGACATTTACTCTGTGTATAGGAAAGAAATTCTCCCAACAAGTACTTGATAAATGAATGTAAACCTTAAGGAGAATTTATATGTTGATACCGTTTCTTACAGATGCGTCATTAATTGCAAAAACCTGACCAATCTTATTGCTGGTACTATCCCTAGTTTAAACTATACCAGTTTTCAAACGTGTTTTAACGTGGAACAAATTGATCATGCAGTCTTCAATTATGGCATTATACTATTCAATGAAGGTGACCACAACAACTGCAAAAAAGTATTTTTCACTTTAAGCTTTCAATTAAGCATTTAAAACGAACTTTTAAATTAAAACATTTTCCTCGATACGTTTTTTTATTATTTTTTATATATACTATTTGGTTCAACTGTAAAAAGATCAAAGAAAACGCATAACGATAGAACACTGATTTTTCTTCTAATCGATTAGGTTAAATGATAGAAATAAAATCGGTAAAAATTCAAGACAAGGGTACTTATCAATTGATTGGTGCAAAGTCGAGACTTTCAAATAAGATCCACGAATGACATCCACTCCAAAAAACTCTCAATATCAATAAAAAGAAAAATACTAAAATCGCAGTCAGGAATATTCATAGTAATAAAAATAAGAAATCGTTTGACAACTGGATAAAAAGACGTTAAAGCGAATCAAACGTTGAGACGTATCAGACGCTGTCTTTCACTGTCATCTGACGATTACGTCATGATGGAATATATGGTGTGCTAACTTGTGCAGATGTGGGAAACAGTAAATCAGCAGAAAGAGGTGTAAGTATTCGGGATGTCAGGGCGTTTTCGTTGGCAAAAACGTGTACGCTAAGAAAACACAAAGATCGCTTACAAAAATAATATCGAATAACTTTTTATTGAGAACCATGACTTATTCTGTGGGGAAGTTGAACCAACCGTTAAATTGACTTGAACATTTAGCAATCAGTCTCTATTTTTTGCAAAATCGGTTGTTGTAGTTTGTGAATTACAAATAGTAGCTGTTATAGGATTGCCTCTTGCCATTATTGCAGATGTCCATGATTTCTAATGATGACAAGAAAGAAATGACTTTATTTATAAAGTATTGGTGGAATAATTTGTAATCTTTCTACGTTTCTCCACAGCAAATCGTAAAGGTGGATTTCCACTGACGCGTAAATATTTCCGTACGTAAAACGTGCGTAAAAAAGATACGTAGGCAAATTTCCACTGTCGCGTAAAAAGTAATAAAAAGCGTTTCTTTTTTTACGTGCGTTGAATGTACGTAAATGCCGCCATCCTGAATTATCAAGTTGGTGAATAGAGTGTGTTATTGGCGGCCATATTGGAGGAGTGAAAAAATAAATTGTTTTTCCTTTGGGATAAACATCATTAACATTTTTATGCAAATATCTTGTTGTTTGACTCTTCCAACATGGCTGCCATGAACACATTATCTACCAGGAAATCACTTCGAAGCATTGCTTCAGACCATGTGGAGACAGCTGATGACATATTACACCACGTTAGATTGCTTGCGGTTAGCTCTTATAATGGGGTTGGGATTTCTATCCAAAAGAATCACGGTCCTGGCAGCTGGTCGTCGGTGGCATAGTGGGGACGAATCCCGCTTGGTAAACCGACGACCCGGGTTCGATTCTTGGTGTCAACTTTCTTTTAACTTAAAAAAAGGTTAAGTGTGATGTTTACTTCATGTATGAAAAAACAAGAAATCTCACATGGTCAGAAGCAATGCTTGGTAATGCTTTCCTATGTACCACACGCAAGTAAAAGAAATGCGCTAATATGATCAAGAGGCATTTTATAAATACTTTCGAAAGACACCATCAAGTAAAAAAACGACTTGAGGCGACCTTCCCGGATTGCCGGTCCAAAGCCTACGTGACCTGACGCCAGGCGTTTTTTTTCACTACTGCGTTCGTGTAATTTTTGCAGTCATTTCTATAGATTATTGCTGGAAATGTTCGGACTTTCTCAATGAGAAGTGCATCTACTTCTGAATGTTTTCCCATGTAAATCGACGGCGATTTAAAACAAAATGGTTTTCCACATAGTAAGTGGTGTCATGTGACAAAATCAAAAAGTATGATTGGGTAAATCGCTGCGTAACTGCAAACAGCCGCGAAAAAGTTGAACTCAGTTCAACTTTTTTAAAAACACTTGCAATCGCTACGTGCGTATACGTGCGTGTAACGTACGTAAATACCAAGAAAAAAACGTGGCATTGGAAAATGGTCAACGTAAATTCGACGCACGTAATCACGCGCGTAAAATTTCATTTTTACGTACGTTTACAATTTTTGAGTCTAATGCTTGCGTGCGCTTTGCGCATGCGCATTAGACTCTTTGATATATGTAAAAAGCTGTTAGCAATCCCAAGGGAATGGTTCGGGATCGATAATCGTTCGCTGTAATGTAGAAAACAATGATCAGCTGCAAGAACGGACTCCGTACGGACACGCACGATTAGTTTCAATTAAAAACAGCCAATCAGCGACACGTGTTCCCACGCATAATTAAAAGTTCTTTCTCAAGTCACGATTATTCAACACTTGAACAGGACGAAATAATTTTCCAGTTAAGACATTTGTAAGCTTTTTGTGAAAATAAGTCTTCGTTTTCAGTTCAGTTAAGCACTTGTGTTTTCGTCTTGCTTAAAAAGCAAGACGTCTTTGAGAAAAAATATTTCGACGGCGACTCGCGTTTATTTACACAATGCGACCAAATATTTATTTTGTTTTAAAAAATAGAAAACTTTACCTCGGTTTTTGTATTTAAGTCATTCGAATTTTGACCAATTTTTTTCTTTACAGTGCAAACAAAAACCTTCAAAAATAAAAGATGTACATGGATAAATGTAAATCAAGTTACGCGACTAAATCAAAATGCGTTTGTTTGGCCGCTTTGCAGTATTACACTGTCCCGGCCTTTGCCATACACTGAAATCGAATTTCATGCTTTTACGACTCTCAGAGATCTTAAGTTCTTCTTACAGCTAGAAAAATCATAAAATGTTTACATTGATATGGAAGTGATGATTCGCGAAATTTGTACATCATGATAAACAGTCTTCGCTCCTGTGTATGGTAGCTCGATAATAATTGCCTAGTTTCCAGCGTTCAAAAGGTCATCATTATATTGACGTGAGCATTTACACCCGTTTTTAGGAAAATCTGTCACTAAGTGCTTACAGTACAATGGAGTAACAGTCACTATTTCAAGTGCTTTTATTGCAAAATCTGTTTCAAGAGTCATCATCAAAATGGTGAAAAATCTGAAAGAAAACGATGTGAAGTTCTTCAACCCTTGTTGTAATGAACATGCTTTTTGTAAATCGTCACGCAATCTTGTCCAAATGTTTAATCGTTTCTGCTTTTACGGACAATACGGAAGAAGTAACATCAACTCCTGTTCATACTTTAAATTTTGTGAAGCATATAACATTTATGACTGTTTCGTTTTCATCCATAATCATCCACGATGCCCCTAGCTTGCTATAAGCATTTTAAATAAAACTCCCGAACACAAACCTCTAACCAATTTTAACCGGCTTACGAAAACCGCGCAATCTGTATCACTATGCCATACGGCATTAGACTCATGTCACCCTTGGTGACCTATTTTTAAGTTATTTTTTCAAAATAGCTCTTAGTTGCCGCGATGTCCCGTGAATCAGTCAGTGGGTCAGTGGATCAGCAAAGTATGTTTGTTTGTCACACCAATCAGATTTCAGGTACTATCGGAACCAATCAAATTGTAGTTTATAAAGGGGAAGCAATCTGACGTAGTCAGCAATTTCGTTCGTAGTTTTTAGTTTATAAGGACGCGGAATCGGTGAGTTGTGATTTAACCCTGGATTAAAAACGTTTTTCGTAACGCCCGCCTGCTTACAACGCACACGCCGTGAGCAAAAGGCCCAACACTAACTTGTTATTCGTCTTATTCGAGCGTACGTTTGGAGAGGCTAGCTTTCCTGACCGTAGTAAAAATAACATATAACATTTTCACAAAGCAGATTTGAAGAATAATGTTGTCATTACTTTTGCCGTCCGCTTTGCGAAGTTCGTTGGGAAATTGGAAAGTTTGTTATGAAGTTGCCAAATAGGTTGCGAGTTTGTGAATCAAATTGTGAGCTTCGATACAAAGTTCCCAACTTCGGCCCGAAATTCATAAAACCTTCTATAATGATGTTATCAAAAAGGGCTTTGCTACGCTAAACTGTTGGAAACAAATGTCATAAAAATAAAAAACTTTTATGTTCAGCGAGCCGTAAACACGTTGTCTCGAACAAATTAGGGGTTTACCTCGGTGTAAGAACCTGTGTTATTATATGGCAAAGCCAGTCTTAGGCAAATCCGAGCGTTCTGATTGGTTCTTTCTTGGTCGGGATTTTGCCATACGGACCGTTTCCATGGAAACGGTCCAAGCCGTATATTTTTTTCGAAAGCCGGCAAATTCAAATTTCCAACTAAACCTGCGAAAAGGAAATGTGTACTCTCATTCTTCACGAAGAAACTACCGAACGGATTGATATTTTACTGAGCTTACAACGAGGACGAAGAAAACGAATATTCGCCAAGCGAATTTCAACCGAATTATCTTAGAGATTGGGAAACTTCTGATGTGGAAACTTAAACAGGCATCACCGAAAGCCAGGAGCTAGGCCATACCACAGACGATTTTATAAACGAACGGAAAACTATAAACACAAATAAGAAGACGGCTACTGAAATCTACGCTCTACTCCTCTACATTGAAGGTAATAGTATGACAAAGGAAATAATTGATAGCCTACCTGCTACCGAGCTTGACCAACTTTCCGTCCAAATGAGTCCAAATTTTTCACGCAGCGATTTTTTTTAAAACACTCGAACCAAAAAAAGGAGAAGAGTACGAGCAAGCAGCAATTTCCAGTTTTCAACGAACCATACAGAGATACTTGAGAAGAAATATCCATTCAACATACTCAACGATACCGAGTTTAAAAAATCGAGAAGAGAACTAGCTGCGAAGTGCCAGTCACTAGTTCACAAGTACGCGTAGTACGGCGAAGGAAAGAAGCCGCGAAGCCGTTCAGGCGATTGATGAAGACGGCGAAGTCGAAGATGCTCTTTTTGAAGCGGGAGAATTAAGCGACTCCAATCCAGTGGGCACTTCATAGAACTGTCTTGTCCTTTTTTAAAAAAAATTACCCTTACACTTCGGTTTACGAGCCAGGGACGAAAGCCGAAAGTTACGAGAGCTGAGACGTTCAACTTCAACGCCGAATGATGGCCAAGAAACCTTAGTTTGGTTAGCCGAGCGGCCTTCTGGCTTTCAGTGATGCCTGTTTCAGTTTCTACATTACAACTTCTCCGATCTTAAGAATAATAAAATCCGCTTGGTGAACGTTCGTCTTCTTCGTCACGATCAATAAATTTGTTTTCAAACTCGTGGTAGCTTGTTCTTTCTGCGGTTGCTCGCGTCATCATACTGCACTTTACGGAGGAAGCCCTTTGAATGCAAGTGACCGGAAGTGCTTTTAACAGAAAAATAAACAAGCATGGCTCGAGTGCCATATAATAAACAACTTACTAACCTAGCTTGCTCGAGCCGTACTGGGGAATATTGGCCCTCGGTCGTTTTTGTACGGACCTCGCTGCGCTCGGTCCGTACTGCCACGACCTCGGGCCAATATTCCCCAGTACGGCCCTCGCGCTCGGTTAGTAAGAGGTTAATATTTTTCTTTGTTTTGAAGCCATTGTTTTCCTTCTGTTTATTGTTTTGCCAGCTCTTTGTTGTATTGTTCGTTCTTTGTTTTACGTCACCCGTGAGTTTCACAGGTTCTAACACCGAGGATGAGCCCAAATTAGTCTGTCGCGTCGCGTCGGCTTCGATTAAAATCAATAAACCATCCAGTTTCATCCGGTTTACAAACGCAGAAGACTTGAAATTGAAGACAGTGAAGATTATGCCTCACAGAAATCGTTAAATATGTGTTTTCATACAAAAAAAGTTAAAATTTGACCAAATTTCTACCTGCATAAAATTTATTTATCGCCAAATCACTTGCGTGATCGCTGATGCGAAACATTGTCTTGCACTTCAAGCTACTTCAACTTTCCTTGACAAGCTCTAAAATCTTCGAGTTCAGAAATCGCCATGACTTTCGAGCAACATGTCTTGTTTCTCCTCAACTACCAAAACTTCGAAAGTTCAGTCGGGCCGAAGTTGGGAACTTATCGAAGTTCGCAATTTGATTCGCAAACTCGCAAGGTAATTGGCAACTTCATAACAAAGTTTCAAAATTCCCAACAAACTTCGCAAAGCGGGCGGCCAAAGTAAACTGAAATCAACTGTAAAACATCTCGTTCAAACATTTAATGAACCGGTACAAGTATTAACTTTGCTGTTAAAAGCAACTACGATCGAGAGCAAAAACAGAATAAGAGCGTGCCATTCCGTGACAATTCGATAACTCAATTAGTTCTTGTTTGTTGAATAGAATTTAGGTTGTGAATGAACGAAAATCTTTGTCGAACAGTTCTGACAGAAAACAAATACTCCAGGTGTACTGCGCTTTAAAGAACTTTCCCGAAGAAAGTGGTTTTTGATTTGATGCGTTTATTACTTCGTTTATTATAGTACTTTTCGTTCGATGTCTATATGGAATCGTGGCTTTTTCGTGAAAAATAAGGGTATCGTGTTACGTTCGTTTTTAAAAAACAAAGGTCTCATGTTAGAAAAGTGGAAAAAACAACAATATCATGTTTCAGTGTTTGGCAAAAAGCCAACAGTATTCCGTAACAAACAAAAGTAACACGTTACGGTTGCCACAAAGCTAGCAACAAAATAACCCCTTAAGCAGAATAAGAACGTGCCATTTTGTTACATTTTGATAATTGAATTAGTTTTTGTTTTTCAATTAAATGATGAAAATTTACATATTGAATAAATCAGTTCTGATGTATCAAAATGCACGTAAAAGTTATTTTGTTTGCAAGCACATTTTGTGCAAAAAGTGACTTCGTGGGCCTCCATACACAAATAGCTCAACCCATGGTATAAACCATCCCAACAGGACAATCGCCCAGTTTCACCCCAAGCCACCCCATAAATTGAAAAAATAACTCCTGCACGCTTAGCGTGCCTATGTTTACGTACGTGAACGTGCGTCAACAAAAACGCGAAAGTGGAAATCCACCTTAAAGGAGAAATGGCCTTTCTTATGAGTTAAGTCTCTGTGGTTTCCATGTTGTATGTGATGCCATGCTTTTCCATTTACTATGCTGCGGAGGTCAACCAAACCATAAAACAACCATTGTCCAATATGGTATGCTGTTTGTGTTACATCCTGGCATGAATTTCTTAGAAAAGTCAAACGAACTTGCGTCTAAGAATGCACCTTATAGCTTTCATTTTAAACCATTCAGCGGCTAGGAGGAAGATTGAACTAAGCAAGCAATGTAGGTAACCATATATTATTTGCTCGTCAAGTTGCCTAACTATATAACCTAACCAAATAATTGTAATTGCAAAATAGTGTGCAGCATTTTGATGTTAATAGTTATGAACTATTCTGCTTGAATCCAAAAAACTTAAAAATGGAAAAACGCAGCAAAATAGGTACATAGAAACTTCGACAGCCTTCGATCTTTGGCGTGAAAAAGCGATAGATGAAAAATGCATTGCAATAAATCTAATAAGCAAAACTGCAAAACTCGTATCTTCGCCTGACGTTGCCAAGAGATTTGTCTTAGCTGACTTTCTCATAAATAACCCGTTACTCTTTTCTTATTCCAACCCAGCAACCTCCCCCTTGCTGTTATGGTGGTGTTCCTGGTATGAATGCGTACAGCAAGCTTGGGTTCCCTGGGGTACCAAGCCCTGCATAATTATATGCACGGCAAGCCTGGGTCCCCTGAAGTACCAGGCCGTGCTGGCCGTGAAGGAGCCAGGGTGGCCAGGGTGGCCCAGGGAAGACTGGACCCCAGGGACCTCCAGGACCCAAACGAACTCATGGTGCCAAAGGAATACCTGGTTCCAGGGTCCTCCAAAGGGGCCAAAAGGGACAACGTGGAGAGAGTGGAACCAGTGGAATCCCTGGTTTAAAATAGCCAGTGCAACTCTAGCTAAAGGCTCAATTATACAGGCTTTGTATTATTTATATTCCCACGCCACTGACTAAATGAGCAAACGCGGACGTGCTGACTCACATGCAGTCAGGAATAAATAAATATGTTGCATGACTAGCTACTTGCAGCTGAACTCACGCATTATTTCGATAAATTATATGCGCAAACCATTCTAACAAACCAATATCCTCGCTAATCAGTATTCATACGTGTTTGTCGTTTGATGTTAGTACTAGTTTTGAAAAAGTTTTCCTTGAGTTTTTTTTTTCCTTTTCAAAAGTGAATTAGCAAAACACCTAACAAGGCAAAGTCAATTTGCCTGGTTTGAAAATATATTGACTGCGTATCGTGATTCAGGTTTATAAACACAACCTGTTTTAAAATTCATCGTTAAAAGCATTTATTCACGTTTAATCTTGATGTATAAACACAGGCGCAACGTTCTCATGGCTTTCGCATCAAATTTTTGCTTATTGTGTGCAAGTTACGAAATAGTGGGGGGTTTTTTCATAGAAGGCAAAGTTCTTTTAATATTCACTCTAATCCGATGAACGCACACAAAAATGTTTTTAAGTACCGTAGAATTAGTAATTAATAGCAAAGAAACGCTCTCTGCAGGATCTGAAGTTGGCAGTCGCAAGTGTTTATTTTGGCAAAATCCCACTCACACGTAATTATATCATGACAAACAAATTAAAAGAAAAATACGACTAAACAAATTTCTAGCGTATAATATTGATCGGCGTTCAAACTGAAACATTTGCTCAAGAACAACGAGAGGTAAGAGTTGGCGAAGTTGCCCGTGGAAATGTGTAACAGTGATTTTTGTGTGTTAAATTTAAAATTTTAATCGTATCTTCTTTTCTATCATCAGCTGTCCATCTGATTCGCTCTGTCGACCCAGGTAAGCTATTCATATACCTTAACAGCGACTTTTTATTTAATTAGTGAAGAAAACTTCAGTTAAAATGAAACCTCAAGTCGGCAAAATACCCCTCTGTGTTTCACAGTTAGCTGTCTTTAAAAAAAGAAAAAAATAAATAAATAGTTCACTCAGTATTTGTAATTGCAATCATGCGCATTCAGGATGAACTCCAAAAGTAACAAAAACGGCCAATTTTACAGTTTGGGCTAGACTAGCGTGGTTTAAATTTCGTGTCTTTCATAACCTTTTTTTACATAATTTCTGTCTCCCAAAGAGTCCAAAGATATCAAAGGTTTATTGCAAAATTTAAGATTCAAATAGCGTTTCTAGCTACGGGGTTTGCTTCTTGTCATCGTCATTGTAATGTTTAATGTTTGTTCTCTGCAGCGAATCTTAAGAAAAAGAATGGCTTTTATGCTGCGCAAAGCTTCTGTGGCCTCTATGTTGTATGTGATGTCATACCTGGTCGTTTATTGCTATGCAGCGGAAAACAAAACCGCAAAACAACCATCGTATATTATGGTATGTTGTTTGCGTCACTTCCAAAGTAAAACGAATCCTGCGTTAGGGACAATATGACAGTTTAAATTTTAAATTTACAGTGTACTATAAAACCTGTTGATACTATTGCGGCTAGAAAGATTGGGCCGAGCAACTAATGCAGGTTATCCAGGCCCTGTTTTTACTCCTATTAATAGACATCAAAAAATTTCTCGAATCTGACTGGCTTAGAGAAATGCAGTTTTAAGTAAATGCGATGCAGAAATGAGGAAATTCAGTGCAAAAGAGAGAAACAAAAACGGCATCGTGATTGGTTAATAAACAAAGGCAGCCACAGTGGGCCAATCGAACGCTTCCACGCGATCTGAATGGCGCGAAGTTTGGATCGGCTTCGAGATGCGAGTTAAAAAAAATGGCTGACGTTTTGAGTACAGAAGAAGACCTGAAGACAGCTCTAAATACCACAACACTGAAAAGCATGGGTTTTTGGTTCTCGTTTTGGAATAACTGGTTTCCTAGGAAGGAAATTGCCGACAAAATCCAAACTATAAGCCGACTAAGCTTTACGCTTTGCTTGAGCAAATTTATTTACGTAGAATTCGCCGAATTCAAAAACAAAAAACACATTGGCGAAGATTATGGACCAGATAGCCTCAAAGCAATGACTATATCGCTTGAAAGACACTGTACTTAGAGAACAGAACTTATAGGCTTTCTATTGTGCGAGACAGAGAATTGTTTTGTCCAAGGAAGTGTTGAAATGAAAAGCAAAACAGCTTCATTTGGCTGGCCGTCGAGTTGAAAGCGCTCAAGCAAAGCTCGACAAGTAGAAGCAGAAGAAAACCTCTGGAAGAGGTAAAACCCAGAATATTTTATTCAGACAATTCGTTTGACTGTTAAGCCAGATAGAAATTGAGAAACTTGTACGTTGTTTGGGCTTTGACCTTGTTTTGAATGAACGCGTGATGTTTTTGCCGAGTTTGAATAAGCTTAAATTGCTTTTGTACGAGATTTGCGCATGTTATTTTCTCGTAATTTTTTCATGAATATTATTAACAAGTAACGAAATCATGTGATTACCTATACAACGTTCTATAAATACTGAACTAACTAAAATTAGTATAAATCTACAAGCGTTCTAACACGAATGCTGTTCTCTGATTGGCTCACTATATATTATGTTGTAGAAACTGAGAGCGAAACAGCGTGCGGTAGGCAACAGGATGGTGCCCGCTTTTTCGCATTTGAAATTGTATCTGAAGAAGGAATTGGACAATTTACAATTCGGGGCAATTCCTAAGAAGGCACAACTTAAACGAAATATGTAATAAAGATTTTACACGGTAAGAAAATGATTTGAAATTAGAGTGCAATGATCTTTATCCATTTACACTTTTTAAAGTGGGCAGTTCTATAATTTATATAAAGCTTATAAATATCCAGAGATGCGTTTCACTGAGACATTTCGTGGAAATGAATATTGAAAATGGGTCGCAATTCAACCAATTTCATCGTCCCTATCGAGGAGCAGAACTTTCTATAATTATGTTTATTAGTGAACTGGACTCACTACGCTCAGGTATGTGCACTTTGCTCATCTCCAGACTGAGGTAACACACCAGCCTAGCGTAGTGAGCGTAGTGAGTCCAGTTCACTAATAAACATAATAAGGTATATTATGTGCCTCAGGGTTACACTATATACGTGTATATATGTGTATGTACAAGTGCTTACTTCATAACTTTCTAATCGTTCACGTTTTCTAGATTCAGTAAACAACTATGCTTTCAAAGGCCGAGGGCCAATATACGTCAGTATGTCTTTCAATTGTCATTTTACAATGAAATACCTGGCTTTTGGTTCAGTTTCGAGAGATTGATGGCTTCAATAAATCGTGAGTGAAATGCAAAGGCACACACAAAATCCAATGCAATGTGGTTTCTCCAGTTCCTTGCGATCGACTCGTTCAACTTTTCATTAAATTTTTATCGTTTAAATTTTTCGAAAACATGACTTCCAAAGGGCCTGTATACGTCAGTACATCTTTTAATTGTCGTTATGCAATAAAAACTTGGCTTTTCCTTCAGTTTCGAACATGACGGTTTCAATAGATCGTGAATGAAATGCAAAGGCACACACGGACCAAAGCCAATGCAAGGTGGTGCAGTTGTCAATTATCCGCGTGTTACGTGACCTAAGTATTCATTATTCAATAAAAACGAGAGCATGTCTTGTTGTAAAGTTTTGAACGTTTAGCAGATTTATACTAAAACAATTAGATTATTCGCTCTCGATTTCTATGCGCAATAGTTGATACGGCCTACGCCCTCAGCAACTATTTAACAATTAGACGGCGAGGTTTCTATCGGCTGATAGTTGGCGAGGGGTGAAGCCCCGAGTCAACTATCAAAAGCCGGTAGAAACCGAGAGCGAGCCGTCTAATTGTGTTAGCATAACCCACTGACCGATCTATTAAACACAAAATATAGCTAGAGTTGATTTATTGAAGGTTTTCATTGATAAAATTCAGCGAAGACTAAGCGCGCGCTCTGAGAGCCTTCTACGGATCGATAGTAGGCACCTGTTTAGCCAATCAGATTGCGCGATTACCAATAGTAGGTCAGTGTGGTTATGCTAACACGCGATAGAAGTCTCGAGCTCATAATCTAATTGTTAGATAGTGTGCAACCGATTGGTGGTTAAGAAACTATAGTGTATAAAAAAAGAAATAAATTGCGCATGTAAATAAATTTCTTTTATCACTATATACGAGAAGCATAACGATATACCCGAAAAAAAATTGATGATGGAAACATGTTTTTCTTCTTCTATTGTTGCCCAGACTTTTAGATATATTTTATCTCAAAACTCACTTCTTATTCCAACCAGCGGCCTCTTTTCTGTTATGGTGGTATTCCCGGTATGCACGGCAATCCTGGGATCCCTGGTATACCAGGCCGTGACGGCCCTGTTGGCCGTGAAGGAGCCAAAGGTGACAAGGGTAGCCCAGGGAAGACTGGACCCCAGGGACCCCCAGGTCCGAAAGGAACTCATGGCGCTAAAGGCGAACCTGGAGTCCAAGGTCCTCACGGCCAAAAGGGCCAGCGCGGAGAGAGTGGAACGAGTGGATTTCCTGGGACTCCTGATGCGATGTCTTTTAAGAACTGGAAAGAGTGCGTCTGGGAAGACTTGAATGACCAAACAGACCAGGGACTGATCAAGGTAAATTTTTCAAGGATCAAAAAGATTTGTTTGGCTGTGCTATATAACTCAAGTTATAACTAAAGTTCGAAGATTAATATGAGGTCATTCTCGTCCCCATAGCCCTTTCATTTCTCTTAGCCGGCTGGGCCTTGGCACGAGGAAACAAAGGGCTCTGGGGACACAGGATTTCCAGTTCTAGATTCTAGGACTTCCGGTCTTCATGTATGCAGTCATGACGTTTCAAAAGAATGTATGAGAGAGTCGTTACGTTTTCGACTTCCGTTTAGGAATTCTTTGTTCCAAACAGCCAATAAAAAAAAATCGAATTTATTCAAATATCCTATGTCCCCAGAGCCCTCAGTTTTCTCGTGCCAAGCCGGCTAAGAGAAACGAAAGGGATATGGGGACGAGAATGATATGAGGTAAGAATCTTTAAAAATGCATGGCAACAAAATAGAAAACTCTCACAAAATTTGGACAGACTCAAAAACTCACTTTTCAAACTCGAGACGACAAAACGCTGCTTCTAACTATTTCAGATTCTAGTAAAAGGAATCTTGGATTTTGAATTTCATTTGTGTCATGCCTTTTTCACAGGACTGTGTGTTCACTAAGAACTTCTCTGACACATCCCTCCATGTTTACTGGACTGGCGCCCTGAGGATATACAACTGTGATGGTTGCTGCAAACGCTGGTATTTCACTTTCAACGGTGCTGAATGTGCAGCTCCCCTGCCAATTGACGGTATTGTGTACATGAATCAGGGAAGTGGAGCACGGATTAAAGATCTTCACCGTGTCCGCCATATTGAGGGGCACTGTAACAACATCCACAAAGGCAAGGTGCGCGTGGGATTCTGGGTCGGTAACTGTAAGCATTATGGAAAAGGTGACGCCTTCACGGGTTGGCAGTCAGTGTCTCGGATTTACGTTGAAGAAGTTCCCAAACCTCAGGCTTAGATCCGAAAAGGAAACGTCAATTCCTGCATATTAAACGCTTATAATGGGACTGTGATAAGTTGTGCTTTGTAATTGTTTCACATTTGCATTTGTTGTTAAATAAAAAGCAGGAAGATTGACAACTTAAAGAAAAAGTTGCTTTTCTTTTATTCGTTTGTTTGCATGTTTTCTTCTAATTCTTTCGTTTCTCGTGCAACTGGCTTCAGGAATTTTCTCTTCAAAGTGTAACGCAACTGAACCGCCAGTAAAAAATACATATAAGCAACTTAGTGAACTAGCTATGGGCAAGAAAAAAATAGCAGTTTATAATAATTCGCTGGAGATAAACAAAGCAAAAAATAATACGATATTTAATAAACCGTGTAAAAGATTGAAAGTGACCACGGAGCCAACTAACGAAGTTTCATCCAACTAAAGCGAAAACGTGCAACGAAACCTTTACGCCATAGCGAAAGCTACAGTTGCTGTTTTTGAAAGTCACCTAGACTGGCGTACTTCTGAGTTAATCCCACAAAAGAAATGTTATTTAACCTGGAACGACGACAAGATATATTTAGACCCTGACTCGTGATTTTCCTGAAACACGTTCAACAACGACACCATGTTTAAAACCACTTTGCCCGTTTTCTGCCGTTGCAGACGGCAGAAATTGAATTTTTGCCGTTCGCGGGAAAAATAAACGTCATCCTTAATCTCTCTTTTTACGTGAGAGCCAAAACTTTTATGTGGAATTTGATCTACATATATTGGTCTAAAAAAATTTATAAGGTGTCTCGGATTTTTCTTTTCTTGCTACATTATTTTTTTATGAATTTTTAATCCTAAAGAAGCCCTATAAACGCCATTTTAAAGTTAAAAAAATAAATAAAAATTAATGGAGCAAGAACAGAAAAATCTAAGACAGTTTTTAGACCAATATATGTAGATCAAATTCCACATAAAAGTTTAGGCTCTCACGTAAAATGTGTTCTCAAATAAACCTAATAATGCGCAACATCATAATTGCATCCATCCTCGGAGACCCAGGGGCAGTTAGTGGGGCGAGGGAAACGCGAAAATGTGGGTAGAAAATAGCGCGAAACTGCGAGGGAATAAATCAGCATATAAAAGTTGTATTGACGGAAAGTGCCCCTGGGGAAAGATTCTTACCAGACCAGTTCAAAAAGCTCTCTGAATACTGCCTCCTGATTGGGCAGAAACATCTTTTGTATTCCCTTTGTATTATTCTGCCCAATCGGCGACCAGCCTGACTACAGTCCTTTTGGTGTGCTCTCACACGAAATATGTACACAAAGCCAGTTCGCTCGCCATGCCTGTCTTGCTTGTTCGCCAAGAATTTGCTCGGGAAGGAAAAGTTTCGGCTAGTGCCTCTCAACTTGGATGTGAAGTGTCGGGAAAATTTTGTCTTCGGGAAATATGACCGTCATTTGAGTGCTACAATTTGTGCTGCACGCATTACACGCGCGCGTAGCTAATCGGTCGATCGACGGAAAAATTTTACAAAATGTAAGGTCTTGGAAGTTTGTTTGGAAATAGTTTTTGACTTCCTAAAATCTTAAGCTAAGTGTAACTTAAAACACATTGTTATTTTATTTTATTACTATGATACTCAAAGTTATCTTTCTTATTACTATCTTTTCTTTAGTGTGATGTAGATAAGGTATTACCTTTTTGTAAATTTATTTATTTATTTTTTCTTCTTCATTTTCTTCTTACCTCCCGCCTCGAATAACTAGGCTAATTGCGGGAGGTGAAAAATATTGCAAATACTATTTGCAATACTTTTTGTTGTTGTTGTAGTTTCGCTTCCAGCTGCGATCTATAAAAAAAACTTAGGAATCGCTGCTGCACGCTTTGCACGCGTAGCTAGACGGCCGCTTGACACATCTGCCAGGCATGTTCGTAAAAAAATTACTCTTGTTTGGAAAAGTTTCGCGTTAAGCTGTCATTGATCTTCCCAGAAAAAATCTGAAAACATCCATTACAAGCAGTGAAACTAGCATATCGCACACAAACTTTTTAAACTCGCAAACAGCATGCAAGTGTTACGATACCTGCGATCGACCACAATCTGAAGAATCCGCCGTTTCTCCGCGTGCATGGCCGTCAAACTTTCGACGTTTTCAACCAGGGGAGGCACTAGCCGAAACTTTTTCTTCCCGAGCAAATTCGTGGCGAACATGCAAGACAGGTATGGCGAGCGAACTGGCTTTGTTTACATACTTCGTGTGAGAACACACCAAAAGGACTGTAGTCAGGCTGGTCGCCGATTGGGCAGAATAATACAAAGGGAATACAAAAGATTTTTCTGCCCAATCAGGAGGCAGTATTCAGAGAGCTTTTTGAACTGGTCTGGTAAGAATCTTTCCCCAGGGGCACTTTCAGTCAATACAACTTTTATATGCTGATTTATTCCCTCGCAGTTTCGCGCTATTTTCTACCCGCATTTTCGCGTTTCCCTCGCCCCACTAACTGCCCCTGGGTCTCCGAGGATGAATTGCATCAAAATGTTGACGTTGCTAATTATGGTCTTTATGATCAAGACAAAATCCAAAATTCTAATCCTTATTCAATAAGCTCTCAGAAAATATACATTTTATTTGGGTTACCATTGATGGTTTTCACATAACTTCACTTTGAACGAAAACGCCAATTTTCCTTCCCTGATACCATAAGACAAAGTAATTAAGAACATTAAAAAGACTGTCACATCAAGAGGTAATTTAGAGATGATCGACTCAACGACTACCAATCATCGAAAAGTTTTTACGTTTAGTTTTCAGTCCTGTTCTGACAAGAATCTGGCAGGAACGAACAAGCGCTCGTAATAGTCCGCCGGCTTAGTTCGAAATTTTAGTTGAATTGTGCACTTTTTGATACAAGCATGAAACTTGGCACAATCAAAGTGGTCACCAACAGAATTTTTTTCAGATATAGTGCCAAGCCCGAAAAACACCGGTTTCCATGGAAACCTTAATTTAATAACCCTATTCAGACCGGGATTTTTTGGATCTTTTCAGACCTCCGTAACTTCCAGAATATTTAAGCAATCACAATGAAACTTAGGGAATATATATTATGTCCAAACGCCTATCTTTCAGTATACGTCACGTGGGAAAATGACGTCACATGACGTGACAATTACATCATAATGTCAAAACAGCCGCCATCTTGGATTTCGAATTTTTTCCAAAACGTCATAAAACCGACCAAATTTACTGCAAAGTACTCAAAATCAATAAAACTGTGCTTAAAAACCGTAAAAGGATGAAAATAATTGCATTAAAATTATTTTTCATTAATAGAAGCACGAAAATTACAAAATTGGGAAAACATGCCTGTCAAAATGCCGTTGCCGTGGTGACGTCAAGTTCCTGACACAACAACTTACCCTACCAAATTATGTCCAGATAAATTTTTGATAAACTCGCAAAGTTTGGTAGCGTTTGGTTGAATCTTGAAAAAGTTATAAGCGTTCAAAGTCAGCGCGGGCACTTTCCGCCCCTCTCGGTCTGGATAGGGTTAAAATCAATGAAATTTCGTGAAATATTTGTTTGTCCTGGTTTATAGACAAATACTATTATGCCAGGTAGTGATACCAAGTCGCACGTACAAAATTTAGAATGAAATGCTGTAATTTAGACTGTTCACAGCCCTATATTTTCCTATTTTTCTTCTGTTAGCGAACGGTTCACCGATCGCGAGAGACCTGGACGCTAGCGCAAAACGCGAAGACGCGAGGGAGCAGAGGGCGGGGAACGAAAAATCTATTCCCATGCAATAATTTCCTATTAAATTATTGGTATCAAAAAGATGTTAAAAATTAACAATTGTAAGCCTAATTAAAAGCATTCATATCTGTATTTATGAATAAAAATCAACAATAAAAGGTTTATAAAAGTACAAGAAGAAATACTTTGTGGGGAGAGGGCAGGGGGGCCTCTCGGCTGAAAATTTCATTGCTGTTTACTAGCTGAAAATAGGAAATTGGCGTTGGCACTATATCAAAAATTGATTAGTATGCGAATGCTTGTAATCCTGCAAAGTTTGGTGCTTGTATCAAAAATCGCACAATTCAGGAGCTAAGTCGCCGAACTATAAGAACAATATATCTTGCTACACATCACGTTCAACTCTTCAGTCCATTTGCGCGACTAGAGGCGAATAATACATAACTACTCTGTGTAAGTATTTTTTTTTTTCATTTTTGATTTAAGTTAGTGGTCAAAAGAGTTCTTATTTTGCTTTGACCTGGGTTTTATTTTCAATTGCATACCCGGTAATCTATTTCAGAAATATCTTCATCAAAGTACGTGATGATTACACTGGTAAAGGGATATTTACCGTGCTTACGTTAGTGTTTACCTTTGGTTCGGTTCTAGTACGCTAGTATTTTACTATCTTTTTTCTTGTCCTATAAAAAGTGGTACAAACAGGAGTACAAATTAAATTACTACGACACTATATCATTCATTTCACAGTCATGATTATTCAAAGCTCAGTAACGTTTATTGTTTCTCTTCCAAAAAAATATCACATGGTATCGATATGCTTCTCTTCTTGAATACATTCCTCAGCGTAAACTGGCAGGTGAAAAGTTTGGAAAGTAACGAGTGGTATCAGAGATATATCATTCTTTCCTTAGCGTCTTCTCTTTTATTTTCTTTATTTTTTTTTCGTAATCGCATCCCATTCCGTCCAGCCGGTAAGCTACACTACTGATGAAAAGATTAGATCAATTTTCCACCGATTTTGCAACATTAATGATTTGTTTCTTCCTTATAACAATTATACGCCTTCAACTGCAACTGCAGTTTACTTTTAGACGAGTAAAACTTGTTCCAACCTGCAACTTATATACGTAAAAGGGTAACTAATATTAGCCAAGAATAACACGGGTTCAATATTATTTTAGCAGTAAAACCTTAACCTTGTAACCTACTTTGTGGGATTGTTTTAGAATTATTAATATGTATTTGTCATACATATGCATTTTCAAGTACGCGAGCCACGACCCCCTTCATCCCAGTCTCATTTGTAAGCCGTTATTTGGGTTGTATACCCGTGACAACAACAAAAAATAGCTTCAAGTTAAAGGACACTTTACTTCCACTGATCCCCCACCCTTCCCCACTCCCCCCCCCCCCCCCATCTTCACCACGTCCAATTAAGATGTTCTGTCAGCATAACAGGCGTTGATTTCGGCTTGCGTAGACCTCCAAACCTGTCGAGCAAACACCCCCGTTCTACACCAACGTATTTCACAGAAATTTCGCTTGCTCAGGTAAGCTAATTTGTCTTACCATATTCTCATCAACAGGCCACTTGAAATCTTAAATCTTATAGTCCACTGGTGTTATCATACAGGTCACCGCCATGTCAATTTGTTTGCTTATTTTGATGGACACGCTCTGTTTTGATCCTGTAAAAAGCAATGGCAAGCAAACCAGCGACCAAACAATGGTACAGCCATATACTAATATAGACCTCCACTTACTTTAACTTTAAGATTATGTCTAAAATGTTATCATAGTAGCTTTTACTGCTTACAGCTGCAGTTAAGGCGGAGATACACCTGAAAGCCATTTTCCGCCACTTAACTTGGGTTTAATGCGAATTATCTCGTTCGCGTTTCAAGCAATTCAAAGATTCTATGCTTATTGGGCGAATCTATGTTTTTTGGTGTTTTGTAAATTTTTAGGCCATTTTTGGGAATGTTTGTGAGGAGTTTTTTTTTTTCTGAAAGGATTGGTAATTTTTAGAGAAATGAGTTAGAAATTAGTAGATGGACACCAAAACAGCCCCATAACAACCTGGGGTACTCTTGTGGGGGTCATCTTTCTGTCTGTCTGGTGGCGTTCCAAAAATAACTAGAACATACTAATTTTTCCTCTATCCCTTCTTTAAACCTCTTAAATTTTCAGTAAAATTCGTGTTTACCCCAGCCATTAGCCAAGGGAAGACTGGGGAGAATTTTCGTTACAACCCTCAAATTTAAGGAAAAAAAATCCAAAAACATTAACTTAAAACCAACATTAATGTAAGATCAGTATACACCAAAATAGCAAACCAAAGTAAAAGAAAATCTCAATACGCCTAGCTTCCCTCAAAACAACGCCTCCGGTATTACTACACAGTCAGCCTCGTTCACAGGGTCTCTCCCTTTAGGGGAGAAGTAGAGAGATACCCTAGGAACGAGGTTGATACATGGTAACAACTTTCTATCTTTTATTAAGTCATCTTCCCTCTGCTGTGCATGTCAACCCTGCACACATGGCAAGCCTGGTTCCCCGGGGATACACGGACGGGATGGACGTGATGGTCGTGACGGCAATCAGGAAGCCCCGGGAATAACTGGACCAATGGGAACTCCAGGATTGCAAGGACCAAACGGAAAACCTGGTATCCAGGGTCCTAGCGGACAAAAAGGGGAGCGTGGGGAGAATGGAACAAGTGCAATCCCTGGAACTCTCACTCTGATGTCTTATAAGAACTGGAAAGAGTGCGCATGGAATAACTTGGATGACGAGAAAGACAATGGCCTGACCAAGGTTATTTTTAAGCGTTTATCAACTAAAGCAGAGAAATTAACATTTCCACAGCATGAAATCTTAAATTTACGATTCCGTAACGATGCCGTAAAGAAAGCGTTAAGATCCTCTTTACGTTTGTATACGAACCTCTTTACAATTTCGTACAGAACGTCTTTACGCACTGAAAACTACAGTGCGTAAAGAGTATGTAGGTAGACTATAAACGCTATGTTTACGCATCCTGTAAAAAATCGTAAAGAGGTTGCTTACGAAATTTTACGGCTACTGTAAAACGAACAGAAAGTCGATCTTTACGCGTTGTTAAACTATCGTAAATCGGCAGTATTAAAAAGCTCATTGACGGCTTTGTATCTTTCTGTATTCTTCGTCAATATCTCTTCTTTTGGTAATCCGACTTTTATAAATGCAGGTTTGTGTCAACATCTCAAAAGCCTATTCAGAATGTTTACGATTTTTAACGCTTCCGTAAACTGGGATATACATGTAATTTACGTATATGACTCCCAAGTACTGACCCAGCCCCAAGAAGAACAAGAATACATGTTTAATTCTTTGCAATTTATTTTATTATCATAACTCGAACGAAACATGCATCTCTGTTATTTCAAGAATAAACGTTCACCACAGCTGTTACTCTGAAAAGCACGTGGTTTGATTGTTAATAAAAGTGAATTTATACTAGAAATACTTGGAAACAATAACAGGTTTTTTAAAACTTGACTGTTCAGCTAAGTTGTATTCTTTGTTTCCATTGTTCAAGGTGGTTTGGCTTAAGTGCCTACATGTATGTGACACAAATTATTTATTGTTACTGTACTGTAAAATATAATCTTATTGGCAATTATACATTTCCTTTGGAAATAATACATTTCCTTAGAGATGTGTCCACTAATTTAAAGCTTTGTACAGGAAATTAATTTCACTGAATTTCCAACATTGCATGCTTAAAAGAAACTAAGTTAAAAGCACAAACACTATTTTTTTTGGGTGAAATTCGTGTTCACATTAGTGTCTACTCTGTTGTGATGTTCCTAACAGGCCCAAAGTCGGCCAGCAGTTGCAGGCCTCTGACTCATCATCAACATCTCATGGTTTTGTCATTGCCCTTGCATATGGCATTAAAATGTTCCCATGTGTGTGCTCAAGTTAAGCTTTTGCTTTTGCAAGACTGGCCCTCTCCCATGGTAACATGTTGCATAATTTATTAGTCTGCCTCACCCATAATGAAGATCACTCATGGAGAGTAAAGTTTTTATGAGTCAAATGAGTCAATGATGATGAGTCGAATCTTAAAATTGAAAACAGTGTTGCCCTTACTAGCAAATGAAGCTATCTGCAAGCAAACTAGAGTGGAACTCGCTACAAGCACACCCGAGTAAAATCAGATGGCAAGTAGACCAGAGCAGAACTAATTGCAGGCAAACTAGGGTCACCATAAGCAAAGTAGAGTGCTTCTAAGCTAACTTGTATAATGGGAAACCATGGTTTAATAGATAATAACCAACTTTGTGTAAAATTCACCTTGAATCATGACTCATAGAAACTTTACTATCCATAAGTGGTCTTCATTACAGGAGAGACACCTGTACCATGGAAGGGCCAGTCTTACAAAAAGCAAAAGTTTAACTTGAGCAAACCCATGGAACACTCTTACTAATGCCATGCAAGGGTAATGACAAAACCATGAGATGTTGATGGTGAGACCTCCCACTCATGTTGTCCATGAAGATACAGCAGTCTCACAATAGCAACTATAGCCAGTTGTCCTGCACCGATTCAAAGCGGCTCTCTGATTGGCTGATTTTGGCTGATTTTATAAATTCTGTACCGAGACGTACCGGACCAATCACACGCGAGCTTTGGTTGTGAAGCCAAAGTTGATCGGCGAAACGGTTGTTGTCATTTAGCTATGTTCGACTGTTCGACGAGATGCATCGTTTTTTACGATATTTTAGTTGAGATTTTCAGTTTTGTAAGCTTTGGACGTTTTCTTGTTATTGTGCTGGAACTGTTTGAGTTATATCGCGTTGCTTATGGTATATCCGGTACAGTCGGTACGGCCGGTACAGTCGGTACACTCGGTACGCCCGGTACACTCGGTACACCCAGTACAGTCGGTAAGGCCGGTACAGTCGGTACGACCGGGTGTACCGAGCGTACCGGGCGTACCGAGTGTACCGGGCGTACCGGGTGTACCGGGCGTACCAAGTGTACCGGGTGTACCGGGTGTACCGGGTGTACCGGGTGTACCGGGTGTACCGGGTGTACCGGGTGTACCGGGTGTACCGGGTGTACCGGGTGTACCGAGTGTACCCGGCGTACCAGGTACCGGGTGTACCCAGCGCACCGAGCGTACCGGCTTAGATGCCGTTTTTCATGCCTGTACTACGATTAATATGATCTTTTAAGCGATGAATGTTCACCGAAATTTGCCGTTGAGTTCACAACAAACACAAACCCAAAAAGGATTAATAAAGCAGAGGGAACGCGTCTTTTACACAACTTATTGCGTCCAATCGTTTACTTCATGATTCCTGTGTGTGTCGTGTGTGTGTGTGTAATTTCCTTGGGTGAGTAATTTATTTTTTAAAATTACGCGTCATGCATATCCCCTTTACCACTATTACCACTATATTTACTACTATTATATGGCAAAGCCAGTCTTAGACAAATCCGAGCGTTTTGATTGGTTCTTTCTTGGTCGGGATTTTGCCATACGGACCACTTCCATGAAAACGGTCCAAGCCGTGTATTTTTTCGAAAGCCGGCAAATTCAAATTTCCAAATAAACCTGCTAAAACAAAACGTGTACTCTCACATTCGCAAAGAACATACCGAAAAGATTGATATTTTTCAGAGCTTACAACGTGGACGAAGAATATTCACCGAGCGAATTTCAACCGAATTATCTTAAGATCTCTTAAAGTTTGGGAAACTTTTGATTTGGAAACAAACACATGCATCACCACAGACAACAGAGCACTTCTTAAAATGTCTACAAGTAGGCCATGTTTGTATGTGCATGAGTTATTGTTCTTGAGCCAATTGACGACAACATTCATTTACACTCAAAACTGATCCTTCCTTCCTTCCTTTAGTGGTACTAAACTTATTTTTTTATTGTTGATATAATGTGAATCACTTTTCGCGGCATGTCATATTCGCGAAACTTATTGTTCGCGTCACTTTTATTTCGTGATTTTTTGGAATATCGAAATTCGCGAAATAAAAGGAAAAGTGTCGCGAAAATTATATGTTATAAGGTACATTGCACAAATAAGCGCGCACACTGGTTGCACGAAGAAAATTACTATAAAATAAAATTTATCAGGTTTATATGCAACACCTTGTCTCGAACATCAGTAACGGTACGATCCTGAGGAGGTAATTTAAAAAGTCCACAAAACCGGGTCATTCGGTTGCAATCTATGTAAAGAGTATTTCAGTTGATTGCTAGTATTTAACATCATTACAAGACAGCAGCGTAAATCCAGCAAACGATGGTGCCGGGTCAGCAACAGCAGCGCATTAAGTGTCATTTTCTACATGTGAAAAAGCAGGATCCGTGTCAAGCCGACTTCGGATCGTTTCAATCTTCTGCACAAAGTATTTCCCAAAGTCGTTTGTGAAAGCCGCATATGTCTAAAAAAAACTAAAACATTAATCGACATATATTTTTTAATGTTTTAAGTGTCATAAAAACTGGAAAGTCGACTTTGCCGAGTTTATTTGGCTTAAATGACGTAAGGATTCAGCTTGTTGATAGGTGTACAGGGGAGCAGTACCTTAGGGATAGGGAGGCGCAGTGGGCATACAAACTAAGATCCATTTATCCGCAGGGGTTAAATAGTGATGATTTCTTTTGTAGTATAAACCCAAGAAGAGATGTTTTTTAGAGTTATTGTACTTATATTTTTTTTTTCTGTTGATTTTTGTGAAGCGCGTGATCAAGCACGCGCCCATCTTGAGTTTTATTGTATCTTAGATTTTATTGTAACGCGCGCTACCTAGCCCGCGCGCAGCATTATTTGATTGTAATAGTAGCGTCTCACGCCAGCTTACGCGTATTTGTGTAATGGTTTAAACCGCCTTTCATCAGTTGCCCTGATGAAGTGTTTTTAATAAACACGAAATATCGGCAAAGTCGACTTTCCAGTTTTTATGACACATATAATTTTTTTCTGGATTCTATATTACGACAGAGGATGTTGTTGATTAGTTTTAATAAACTTTTCTCCAAATAGCGAAAATAAATTCCCACGAAATACTGTCACGCCGAAAGATGGAACAAGAGGAAGTCCGTCAGACTTATGCCAACTTCTGTCCTACTTTCTTGTTGAAATAAATATTTTCAAACAACACCAAGCATCAAAAAGCAGGTTTGACGTTTTACAAAATGACACAGAATCACCGCGAGCTTTTGCGTAAAGCTTGAGAACTTTGTGAACCAGAATTACTGTACGATAATTATAGTACATCTCATTGCAAACTTTTGTGATACTCCTTCTTACTCTCAACGTTCTACGGTCCGGTACGCCCGGTACACACGGTACACCCGATACACTCGGTACACCCGGTACACTCGGAACACTCGGTACGATCGGTACACTCGGTACACCCGGTACACTCGGTACGGCCGGTACACCCGGTACCCGGTACACCCGGTACGCTCGGTAAGCTCGGTACACTCGGTACACTCGGTACGCTCGGTACACCCGGTACACTCAGTACAGCCGGTACAGCCGGTACAGCCGGTACAGCCGGTACAGCCGGTACAGCCGGTACAGCCGGTACAGCCGGTACAGCCGGTACACCCGGTACAGCCGGTACAGCCGGTACACTCGGTACACTCGGTACACTCGGTGCACTCGGTACACTCGGTACAGCCGGTACACTCAGTACAACCGGTACAACCGGTACACTCGGTACACTCGGTACAACCGGTACACTCGGTACAGCCGGTACAGCCGGTACAGCCGGTACACTCGGTACACTCGGTACACTCGGTACACTCGGTACACTCGGTACACTCGGTACAGCCGGTACACCCGGTACACTCGGTACACTCGGTACACTCGGTACAACCGGTACACTCGGTACACTCGGTACACTCGGTACAGCGGGTACACTCGGTACAGCCGGTACAGCCGGTACACTCGGTACAGCCGGTACACTCGGTACAGCCGGTACACTCGGTACAGCCGGTACAGCCGGTACGCTCGGTACGCTCGGTACACTCGGTACACCCGGTACACCCGGTACACCCGGTACACTCGGTACACTCGGTACACCCGGTACACCCGGTACACTCGGTACAGCCGGTACACTCGGTACACTCGGTACACCCGGTACACCCGGTACACCCGGTACACTCGGTACAGCCGGTACACTCGGTACACTCGGTACACTCGGTACACCCGGTACACCCGGTACACCCGGTACACTCGGTACAGCCGGTACAACCGGTACAACCGGTACAGGCGGTACACTCGGTACAGCCGGTACACCCGGTACACTCGGTACACTCGGTACACCCGGTACAGCCGGTACACTCGGTACACTGGGTACACCCGGTACAGCCGGTACAGTCGGTACCGCTGGTACGGCCGGTTCGGCCAGAAATGGCCGGCTCCGGTCATAGCCATGCTTATCCATGCTTTCCCATGTTTGCCGTTGCTATTAAAAAATACCTCTGATAAGCCAGAAATGTTCCTTAGATGGGATATAAATTAGAAGAACTCCTAACGGTGAAAGAAATCACCACAAAACATATAAAGTATTTATTTTAATAAATAATTTTCTATTGTTCTCGTGAATCAGCCAATCAGAGAGACGCTTTGAACCGGTGCGGGACTGCTCACTATAGCTGCAGTGTCTTTCTTTTGCTGTCATGTCTTTCATCATTTTATATGCAAAGTGATGCCTTTCCAGTTTCTATTAAATGGAATAAAAAATAACAATTCAGTCACAGTGTCTGATTAGATGTATGTGAGACATTTATTAACATCAACTCTGTTGTAATATTATAAGCACTTGCCCCATTCATTAAGCCAATTAGCAAAATAAGAATTCTTACAGAAATTTCCTGTTAACACTGTACATGTGTTCAGTATTTGAGGCAAAACAGTTACTTTGACATTATTTTACTTCTGGACATGCATTGTTACCAGAGTGGTAAATGTACAGTATGCTTTCTTAATAAAGGACCCTAGCCAGCCTCTGTCACTTTCAGTGCCATCGAAATTATGAAAACTGAATCGTGAAGCGAAATCTTATTGCATTGCTGTACATACAGTGTATACTTTAAGTTGTATTACTGGACGTTTGCTTAATTACCTTTAGCAGTTTCACATTTATCTGTTTTGTTTAGACACGCTCTACATAAAATACCGGTATACATTGTAACACCGAAATTCTTGCAAAGGTGACTGACAGGGGTCCTTTAAGATTTTAGTGTGTAACAAAAAGTTGTAATCACGAACTGGACTCGCATGATACATGTGTAATAAGTGTGAAATAAGAAAACTGCAATTTCCATACTGCAAAAACAATGCACTCTGAGAGAGTAAGAGTCAGAATTGAGGTGAATTTCTTATTATTCACAAATCAGTCAATTTACCGAAAACAATCAGTGACTCTGGCTTTACAGGGATATAAATTGTAGCTAAGATTTGATTTACTATTGGTGGGTATTAGCAAAGGAAAGGTCATGGCAAGGTTTCTGCACAGCCCCATACATTAATTACGCACACAATTTTCTGACTGACTCATTCTTTTCAGGGTACAATGTAAAGGTCTATACAATGACAAGATGCAGGGACATGTTGCAACAACATGTAGCAGTGACATACTCAGGGACATGTGGCAGTGACACATCCCTTTGTGTGTGCTGATAATTTTGAGATGTGCAACAGTTTGTTCCTGCGACATGTTGCACGAAGTTCAATGAGTTGAATTCCGTGCAACATGTAGCAAAGACAAAACAGCTTCAACACATGATTTTGTCGCTTCTACATTTTGCTGCAACGTGTCCCTGTGACATGTCCCCACGTGTGGAGACCTTAAGATTCATGCAACAAACAAACAATGTATTCTTATCCCTTCATGTACCTTACAATTTTCTTTAAGCAATCAAAAGCCAATGAACTCACCATTATTTTGTTGCTTTGAGCATTGATTTTCATTTATTGTTGTCAATAATTGTGTTGCTTTGACATTGATTTCATTGATTTTTGTCAACTACATGTACATGTATTTGTTTATCAATTGACTATGATGGGTGTTTGTAGCCTGCGTCGCAGACATAATCTTACCCCGGCTAGGGTTTAGTTTCATCTGCGGCGCAGGCTAGGTGTTTGATGATCAAGCAAGCCAGGCATAACTAATCGATGATCAATGACATCAATTGGTAATCAATGAGTAATCGATGGGTAATCAGTTGATTAGTCATTGATTATTGGCGATGATCAATGAGTAATCGATGAGTAAACGAAGCCCAAAAATTTTGTGGCCTATCGATTACCGTAAAGTTCCGTGTATAAGCCGCACCTTTTTCCTCTAATTTCAAGTCAAAAATTGGGGGTGCGGCTTATCTATGGAAACATCTCTGGTTAGAGTTCTCAAAGGCCTAATTAATATTCATAAAAAACTTCTCAAGACGTCATTGAATAAACATATAAAAACCTGAAAACTTTGTTGTTGTTCACTACCTTTTAGTTCCTCTGCAAAGCTTTTTGCAGTGAAGCCTGCCAGTCACTTCGAATCATGTCTTTCCGCTACGTGCGAGAAGGCACCAAGATAAACGCAAATACTCACAAGGCAAATGGCCGACCGCTTCGGTTTTTTATTGACCTTCACAGCAAATAAATCTGCTGGATTAACAAACTCTTATTCTGCATGAAGTTTTTATCCTGTTGCGGGTAGCAGTTTCCAAGAATCTTGAAATAAAAACGTGGTTTCTTCCGAAGGAAATGCCGCCATGTTTGTTTTTAATGCCCAGACTCCTCTCTACAATTCAGAGCTTGGCTACTAAGCATTCATCATTCGCGAACGATTCGAACAAATTACAAGTGTTTCAGGAGTGTTTAGAAGTGATAATCTCGAAAAAATGATATCAAGAGAGCATCCAAGTTTAAGATATTGTGAACTCAAACTAAAAAGGAGGTATGACAAGTGAAATTTAGCATTCGTAAGACTTAATTTATATTAAACATTGCAACAACCACCGTGTCAGTGTCTCGAAACTGTGCTTGTTTGCCCTTGATTGTTTAACAATAGAACTTCACTTGAACTTCAAACTTTATGGTCTGTATATATTTTTTTCCAAAATTTGAGCTTCCAAATCGGGGGTGCGGCTTATCTACGGGTGCGGCTTATACACGGAACTTTACGGTACTCATCGATATGACATCGATTACTCATTGATGTAATTGATTACCTATTGATGTTATAGATTACTCATCGATGACCCATCGATTACTCTTCAACCACCATACTGCACACAAAAGACACATTCCTTGCTTTCTTGCTGTTCTCGTACCATTTTTTGTGATTTTTTAATCTCTGCTAGTCATATTTTGCTAACTGGCATTCTTGTTGACGACCTCAAAAAAGGTCAAATAACCTTCCGGCATATCAAGACGTGAAGGGCTAAGCACAAATACAGATGATATTTCAATATTTCACTTAATAACAAAACAATTGAACAGGAAAACCAACCAGTCTGGAAATGAAACTAACAAGTACGGAGACAAGAATCGACTACGTACACTGTAGTTATAGATTTTGGTCGGTGGATGTTTGTCAGCAAAGTAAAACTGCTTCGGCTTAGGGAAACAGCCATCATAAGCAGTTACATTAAGCACCGGAACAGCTGCAAGCACTTTCACTTTCTGTACTTTTTTCACGTGTTTCCATGATATTGTTAGATTGTTATAGCGTGTTATACTTTTACAAGTTCCGGTTTTCAACCACGAGACTATATCGATGAGTAATCAATGCAATCAATGACTAATCGATACAATCGATGACTGATCGATGCAATCGATGACTAATCGATGACCAAAAATTTTGTGGCCTATCGATTAGTCATCGATTACTCATTGATCATCGGCAATAATCAATGACTAATCAACTGATTACCCATCAATTACTCATTGATTACTCATTGATTTCATTGATGTCCAGGGGTTTCAATAATAGCCGGGTAGCGGGTAGATCTACCCGCTTGTGATGGGCGGACTACCCGCTTAAAGCGTAATGCGAATATCTTATCAGACCAGATCATTTCACCGCAGCTACGAATTTCTACCAAGAAATTTCATAAAATTACTGTCAGGTTCTAGGGAAAGAAAAGGAAAGATAAAAAGAAAAGATATTCTGGTGTTTACCCTGTCCTTTGGACCATAAAAGGTGAAGCGAAGTCTTGTAATGACACGTAAAATCATCGTTTCAAAGCGCGAAAAAATCTACCAGGCACTCTGAAATCGAGGGAGACTGGGACTAAGCGTGAATATTAATATGGCCGCTAAAAATAAAAGACAGACGCTGTACGTTGGCATTTTACGCCCCGGAACCTAAAAAAAAAGGTCAAACGAGGTCAATTCTTCGCAGGGTAAGTTGAATACATTAAAAGGTTAGGGTTTTGCCTAGAAACTTGAAAAGTTTGCACTGATTTATTGCGTAACGTTCGCGTATCATTTCGAATACGAAAAATTAAAATCACATGTTCAACTTACCTTTGTCTAGTGTCTTATTTCGGAAAATGGTGATCTATCTTTCAGAAAGTAGCTCATTAGATAGTGAGATCAGTCAGCCAAATATCTCAACCGAGGGAAAGACAGTTCCATCCCCAAACAAACAACATACAACAAAGTAATCTTAAAAGTACCCAAAATGCAGGAAAATGCACCTACGAGAGTATAGAATTTCAAAATTTTCCGGGGGGGCATGCCCCCGGACCCCCCTAGAGGGGGAAGGCCCGTTGGGCCTTCCATTGATACCCGCCTGTTTTTATATTCTACCCACTTGTGCCAAAACTTATTGAAACCCCTGATGTCATTGATGTCATCGATTAGTTATGCCTAGAGCAAGATATTTTCAAAAGAATTCAGTTTGATTAAAATATTGTTTTTAAATTTACCAGACCTTTCAAAACCTGGGACTATGTACTTGTAAAATTCCATAATTTTGAAGTGAAACCGCAGTTCTCACTCATGGCTTTAGTTGCTAGTAGTTTTATCCAAGGTTGGAGAACATTGAAAGTGTGATTGATTTACAAAGTATATTTAGTAACGCATGCATGCAACCCTGGACGTATAATACTATTTATAACATTTGCAGTTTTGATACAAAGAGTCTACGCACTTCAAATGAGTAAATGGGTGAATAATAAGTGAATGTTTGCAATAATTTGTTTTTCATGAACTCCTGGGGATTCGAACATGATAAGTATAAATTATTGCTTAGCTCTAAAGTGTAAAGAAATATCTTCTAAAAGGGATGTACAGCATAGAAAAGGTAAGAAATTAAAAGAGAAAGACTACTCACCTAATCATACCTCACTGTTTCGCGCTCGACTCGAAGTCATGGAATAACCTGAGGAAATGGAACGATGTACGCGTCCACCACACATTCCATCTCAACCTTTTTTTATGTCCGAAGGCTTGTATTGTGTGCAAGGACAAGTTTTCGATAAACTAAGCTCATCAACAACAGGAGAGAAGACTTCGAAGTGGACCGTTGAACAAGTTGTGAATCATTGTCACTTTAACAAATAGATTTCATTTTGCCGTGCGTCTGTTCAGTAATAGATCACAGATGACGTTAAAATGTGGTATGAACAGAGAAGTGGCCCACGAGGCGCTAGCCGAGTGGGTCACTGATGTTCATACCACATTTTGACGTCTTCTGTGATCTATTACTGAACAGACCCACGGCAAAATGAAATCTATTTGTTTTATATAATAACACAAGACTTCAGCACACTTCTGTGTGAGCAATGCTGCCGTGCCGATGAGCTAAGTTGTTTCGATTTCACTATTAAGTTTTCGTTAACACGAAGCATTGTTAATCCGATTGAATAAACAGAAAAATAGTCAATTGAAAGTCAATGAAAAAACTAACCTTTATTCCGATTTGGAAAGTTGTTCAAATCTGTAAGCATTAACGGTCATTAACCGAAGCGTTCAACCGCAATTTCGTTTGTTTCCCGTGGCGTCGTCCAACTGTACAACACCGGTCAAACTTTCATACAGATTTCGGATAATTTCTCGAATAATTCACTGTCTTCTTCAAGCTTGTTTCGCCCAGTTAAATGCTTCGAAAGGTGAACGATGCTTGGCGTATTGTTTCTCACTGGACATTTGTAATTAATATCAGCTGAACTTTTTTGCTTTGTTGTGGCCCCGCAAGTTTGAAAAACTTTGCCGACAACTCTGATTTGGACTATGAACTCTGATCACGCGCGCGAGTCACACCACCGCGTGACGTCAACCATGTGTCTGTACTCTGATAGATCATAAGTAAGAACCAATCAAAACGCGCGTAGAATTCAGGTTATTATATAATTCAAAATGGACGCCAATTTCAGGCACACACGTAAACCCGCTGACCCTTAATAGCGACGTATAACAGTGCCCAGTCCACCTCTGAGGGACAGACTGAAAATCGCTCGGCCACTCGCAAGCCGATCGCATGAAAAGTCAATGAAAGACTTATATAACGTGTTCGAGCTTCAAGGTAACAATTCCATGGATTTTATAATAGTGTTTATAAATTGAACGAAGCACTGTTTTATTTAAAAGATAAGATGTGGTTTTCACTTGCAAACAAGCAAAAAATTTAGATTCCGGGATGTGGATCAATTTTTAGGATAAACCGAGGCCGGAGGCTAGGCCAATGAATGCAAGAAGCCTTGACAGTCTAATCTTAAAGTTGAAAAAGCTAACTGTCAAAGCATCACGCTTGCATATATCAGTGCAGTCTCCATTGTAAGAACAAAACAGTTATCTCTCGTGATAAGACAACTCCCTGTTTTTCAATGCTATTAAAATGTGCATCAAAAAAGGTAATTACAGCGGACAGTTTGTGGCCGTGTAAGAAAAACAGCTTATACATATTCGGAAAGACATTTAAAAGTAGTTGAATTGTGCGTACAGAATTACTCGAATAGCCTTAAATAAATAGTAATGTTCTTAAAGAAATAAAAGGCGCGTTAAGATTGACTCTGAGTAAAGAAAGTTAAAGGTCCGTAAAGAACGGTTCGTAAAGAAGCGTAAACAATGTTAAAGATTCGTAAAGTTTTAACAACGAAACTGATCATAATAGTTTTAATTCTACTCTGATCGACGATTTATCACTTCTTTTAGCATTTCTCTTATTAGAAAGTGGTGAATTATATCCAAGGCGCGTAAGAACTGTTTTCAGTGCGTAAAGAAAGTTAAAGGTACGTAAAGAACGGTACGTAAAGAATCGTTAAGAATGTTAAAGACGCGTAATGTGTTAACAGTGAAGCTGATCAAAATAACTCTAATTCTACTTAAGACGGATGATGTTTCACTTCTTTCGGTAGTTCTTTTCATAGAAAGTAGTGAATTAGCTTGAATTATATCCATCGAGATCTTTATCCTTTACGAACATGTAATATCCTTTACGCAGTCTTTACGCGTTCTCTGCCGTTTACGCATCTTTACGGAACGCGAACTTGTCCGTAAAGAAAAGGCCACATATTTACGAATATTTACGCAAGCGGTAAAAATGCGTAAATTCGTGTTTTCATGCTGTGTTCTGAACAACTTTAACATTAAAATAAACACAGGAAACTGTATCCACCAAATATTGGCAGAGTTAAAAAAAAGTGAAGTCTGCGTTCGGGCCTAGTAGCCAGAGCTCATCCCCCCCCCCCCCAACCCCCTGTGAATGGGATGCTATGCCATCACAGAGTTACCGAACGTAAGAAAATGCTAAAAGATGAATGAATCGATAAACTCCTTATATTTCAATGGATTTAGATTTACTGCACCTTTCAATACACTTTTTATATAAAATTTGGCTGAGCCTGAGGATGTTCTTATTTAAGCCCATTTATATATTTTCATAAATTTAAGGGCAAATCTCAGCCTCAACGTTCTTATAACTGAAAATGCTTCTAATATAAGAAACGAGTAAACATGCGAGCTGTGCTTAATCAACGATTGCGTTTTTCGCTGCCCTCAATCATATAACAGGACCTCTCAGGAAATAGAAGTTCACTTCAGCGGCTTAATAACTTACGTTTGTCAGTTGTAATTGGTAGATTTCAATCCTTTTTGTTTGTTTCTGTTTTTTAAGGTTATTTGAGTGTCGCCACAATTATGATTGACAGCAACGAAACACACAATAGTTATGTAGTAGGGTTTTGAACTTCAGAGTTAAAGGCGTTTAAATTTCTTTTTAATCATTATTTTTGTACAGTACTGTGTGTTCAACAAGAACTTCTCTGACACATCCCTTCATGTTTACTGGACTGGAACCCTTAGAGTCACGAGCTGCACAGACTATTGTAAACGCTGGTACTTCACTTTCAACGATGCTGAATGTGCAGCTCCCCTGCCAATTGACAGTATTGTGTATTTGGGGGGAGCGGCTCAAAATCCCCACCGTGTTCGCCATATTAAAGGGCACTGTAACAACATCCACAAAGGAAAGGTGCGCGTGGGATTCTGGGTCGGTAACTGTCGCAGCTATGGAAACGCTAACGCCAATACAGGCTTTAATGCAGTGTCCCGGATCTTCGTTGAGGAAGTTACCAAACCTCAGGATTAGATTTCCATACAAAACATCCGTTCCTGCATAAACGCTTACACTACTGGGACTGTGATTAGCTGCCTAATGATAATGACATGTAGTTACTCTGATAACTAAATGTGCTTTGCAAGTGTTTTCACGTTTGCTGATGTTAAATAAAAAGTTGGAAGATTGACAACGAAATATGGGTTTGGTTTTGTTTTAATGTTTCTGTTTAGTTGTAGTTGTAGTTGTTCTTGTTGTTTGCTTTTCATTCAATTTTGCGAAACTCATCTCATCCTCCAAAAAAAGATAAAATTTTGGTTTCCATTTTTGGCAATAAATAAACCAGAAAAAAAGTAAATAGACAACAGGGTTTCGTTAGTTCATTCTACTTTATTTTACAGATGCTATGCAATTGTTTTTATTGGGAGAAATCCAAATGAGTAATTCCTGGCATGGCTTACGAATTCTAAAGCGCAAAAAAGTTTGATTTTACAGCTCATCCGACTACAAACGCCTATTTTCTTCTGGAAATAAATCCCTTCTTGACCTAGCCCTTTAGGCTGCGTTGTAGTCCGAGTGAATAGAGCATGGTCCTGGAAACATGTTGTGACGTAATGTATAGGTAATCGTGACGTCACGAGTTAGTGGGAAGGGAACGCCTGGGTACTAGGTTAAAAGCTTCATTAGATTACGTTTCATTGTTGATAAGCAGCGCTAAATTGACCAAAAGGTGTGATTTTTACTGGGAAGTATGAAAACAATTCCAACACTTTTACAAAATTGCTACGTCAACGGACAATAGGATGCGAAGAAAAAGGAGGACGAGGATGCGAAGGTAAGTTGAACATTTTATTTTCTAAAGCGAAAAATAAGCACAAGAACTCAAGTCAGGTCTGCCACGCGTACACTGATGACTCTCATTTTGCGATGAATAATTTCGTGTTTGATTAAGCGATCGAGATATTAGAGTAAAAAAGGGCCAAATATAAAACGAACAAAACGAACTACGACATAAACTAAAAAAAATATCAACAAGTGAATTATCGCTGAGAATAAACCCTGGCGCTTGATTCTTTCACAACTCTGACCCTTCACAACTTCACATACTAGCGCAATACTAAAGCAATTTAATAAGCTTTCGGCGAAAGTAACATTTATATGATTACCGGTAAGAAAAGAGTTTAGATGTTATCAGTTGAAAAATGTTTAGCCCATGCTCCGTGCTGTTTAATTTTGTTGAATTTTCAATGCATTTGAAAAAGAAAAACACAGTAAATCTTTGTTTAGCTTCTTGCGAATCCAAGAGTGTACCGTCTCGATATAATATAAGTTGCTGACGCAGTCAATAAATGTGGATTTTCATAATAAAAGGTAATCTTTCAATCTAAATCAACTTCGAGTTAGAAATGTGCGTGAAAGGATTAACAATGTTGATGTGTTAGTGCCGCAAAATATGAACTAAAACGAAGGGTGTTTTCCCATCACAATGTACTCCTTTCCTTTACTTTCTCAGCCGAGTTCAACTTGAAAGATATACAACATGTCGAGAACAGCCTTGTACATGTGCAGCCATTAAAAACTAGAAATCGTAAAAAGAGTCATGTCAATGTGTTTTATGTTTGTTATATTCGTTAGTAATGACTGATATTTGTATAGATATCGGCCAAGAGATGTTGTTACACTGTAATTTTCGCCACAAGGGTGATAGGTCAGTACGTACATGGCAAACACGCATCCCGTGGAGATCGCTAATAAATTCGACAATCGTAACCAGGTTTAACATCATTCCGCTTTATAGAGAAACGGTAGTTAACCAAAATTAATTAGCTCCAGCGATTATATGGATGCTAGGCGATAAAAATGGAAGAAAAGAGTTATTTTTCTGATGTTTCATTGAAACTGGATACTTGCATTACTTGGTCGCTTCTCGATTTTCATTATGTATTCAATATATCGCAGGGTTGCAGAAGAAGAAATTTTTCAAACAATCGGAGTATGGAGTCATCGGCAATACGAAGCCTGGAGTGATCGATTTGCCAGAGTACCGATATTTTTCGATTTGTTTTAGGAAAAGAAACGTTTTCACCAAAAGGTTAAGAAAACTAAAATAAACATTGTAACAGTTTACTGCGTTAAATTATGGAAAAACACGTACAATTGTATATGATGACAAGGTTTATAAATGCAAATATATTAGAAAAACCTTTAGAAACCAAACAAACCCGTGGGACTGAACAATCATCAACAAAGCCAAAGATTCGACTGTCTTGAAATGTCAATTCTTTTATAAAGTGTTATCATCTATATCAACTTTACGGCACTTCATGACGAGCCCTTTTTAAGGCAGAGGTACCCTTTTGACATTAAACAAAGTTAAGAACGTGCTGAACGGGAATTTTATATTTGGCTTTTGACAAACTACTAGTCAAATTCGTCTGTGTTGACAAACGTGGCAAAATAGGAGTTCATAAATCAAATTTTAAGAAAAAGAAAACTTTAGCAACTTTGAAGTACATAACTATATATTCTTTGTTAAAAATAATCAATCATATATTTGTGATTAAAGAAAGTCTTTAACCGTGATCTCGGATTTGGGCGATAAAGAGAGGAGCTAAAACGAGATTCCTCTAGTTATTTTTATATATTCGTCCCCTATCACGATAGTTTATTTTTCTGCTGAATTGTGATGGTATGGCTATGCTATAACGATGTTTTTATTAAAGTTCAAGTTTCATTGTTCTCTCCTTTTCTCTATTTTTAAATCAGTTCAGTAGCGCGTAAAAAAAATTGGCTTACGTTAACTGTGCATGAATATAGCTATAGTTACCAAGGATTTTATTTCGCGACGTTTTACTGAATATTTGCATACTGATGCTACCTATTATCCGTGTTGTGAGACTCGACTAAATTCCAAATCAAATTTAAGGATTTTTTTTATTTTAAGTACTATTCAGGATCAGGCTACCAAAAAAAACATGGGAAACAGAACAATATTCAATTCTCAGTGATATTAGCCCAATTGCGGCTGCAGTAACTCTCAGAAGCCTTCAGAGAAAGATCACTTTTTGTGACGAAAACTCGAGTCTACACTGAATAACCGAGAATTGGCGGCCTACTTCTGCAAGACAGGCATTACCAAAATACTTTTCAAGTGGCGCCTCTACAAAAATTGCCTTTACAATGAAGAATATCTCTCAAACAAACTCTGAAAACGCCAGGACACAGCCTACTTCACTCAACAAAACCGATTATTTTTGTCTCCAACTAACATTTTCGAGTAAGAATTAAAAAGCCGGAAAAACGAAATACGACCTCTACGCGAACTAATATCATCAAAAACTGTACCAAATTCAGTTCTGCCATCTACCGTTCTACTTACTGTAGCTCTAAATGAATTAATTGTTGAGACTTTTCCACAAAAACGTCGAAAAGAATCGCAAATGAGAAGAATTTCGCGATGAAAGAACGTCTTCTAAATCTTCATGAAGATATCGGCCGAGAGTTGTTATGACTTTCACTGCAGATATGAGTGTGAAAATTTTATTAGCATGTTTTAGAAGCAGGAACACGCCAAAAATATTTGAAAAAGAGTCTAGAAAAAAATCTAAATGGAAGTATTTCTGTACCTTGATAAAACCGCAGTCATAAGATAGAGAAGAACTCCTAAAATAATTCATTGAAAGACGCAATTAGAAGCGAACACTCCAATCGATAATTATTAGTACAGGCATCCGTCGGATAGAGTACATAGATTTAGCGCGCTGTAAAGGTTGTTGTTACTGGTTGGTAACATGAAACACGCATACGAGATCGTAGAGTCAGTGGTCGGAGATTATTTGCTTTCAATAGAATGAGAACAGTACCCACTGAGAGAGATTTGGTGCGCGTAGGGGCATCAACCATGTCAGAGTTTACAGATGGTCCACTCAAATGAATATTTGTACTAAACATGGCATGTAATTTCTATAATGTGTTGTTACGAAACTGACTCCTACTAAGGTACCCAGCCTTTTTTCGAATTCTTCGCAAATGCTTAAAGATGCAAAACCATAAACGACCCGCACGTCCATGCAGTCGTCTATAGCGAACAAGAGTTACATTACGACACTTAAGCGAAGAGATTTTCAATTCTCGGTGATATTAGCCAAATTGCGGCTGCAGTTAATCTCAGAATCTCTTAGACGAAGATTGGTTTCCAGCGACGAACGAAAACTCTAGTCTATACAGCGTGAATAGCCGAGAATTGCGAACTATTTCTGCGGGACGCTTATTACAAAAATGCTTTTGTTTGGTGCCTCTACAAAAATGTCCTTTACAATAAATATTATCAGGCATAATAAATTTCAAAGGCGAAAACACAGCTACTACACTAAAAAAAAAACAAATTATTCTTCACTGCCTGACATTTTCGAGCAAGTGCAAGAAGAGCAAGAGCAAGAAGAGCAAAAGAAAACCGAAACCAACGACCTTTATGCGAAAGAAATTATCGCCAAACACTGTACCAAATCCAGTTTTGCCATCGACGACCACTTACAATAGGTCTAGATCATCTTTTGAGAACTGCCTGCTAAAACGTCGAAAAGAGTGGCAAATAAGAATAATTTTTGTGATAAACGAGCAGTCTTCTAAATATTCTAAATCTTCGATTTTTAATGGCATGGGAAAAGTCAATGAGAGAACATTGGTGCATACGACATATTAAAGGAGCGATGCTAAAGCAGCCACAGTGATCATATGAAAAAAGCACTAGAAATGGAAAATAAGAGAACAGCGTTTGATTTTGATGTTTGACTGAAATGACGTGAACTCCTACAGTATAGTCTCCCGTAATTCTACAAGTAAGGGTCTTAACAGAGACGGATTCACTAGTTTATGTAACCATGGTTTAGTTTATTTCCTAAATATCCCACTTCTTTCAATTTAGCAAACGAGAACTACGTTCGCTACACTGAGGGAACAAAAAAAAACAATCAATCGAAATATGGAATTATATATCAAGCTCACAAAATGATGTAGTGATGATTCACAATAATATATTTCACAACAAAATGATTGTAACTTTTTCGCGAAAAGAAACGTTTTCACAACTAGTTGCGAAAAGTAAATGTCGTCGGTTGAATAAAAAAAAAAGCACTGATACATGACATGACTGTTCAATAATAAAGACAATGAAAAAAACAAACAAATCAGTGAGATATAAACACAAAGTCATGAATCTTTTAATGAAAAATATCTGAGATTAGAAAAATAAATTACACTGTTAAAGATTTCCAATCAATAATGGCTGCTCTTCATGAAAATCTTTTCTCAACGGGTGGCTTGTGAGAATTATGCAAACTAAGAAATGACCTGAATGTGATTTCGTTCCCATTATTCTTCCTTTCAACAAACAATTCAAAACCGTCTGTATTGACAAGCACTGCGAACAAAGAGTTTCTAACTCGAATTGCTAAGAAGTTTACAAAAATAAGTGTTCGCTGTAAACTACACAGACAGAACATTCGATCGGGGACTTGCTAGTGGTTAAAAATAACCTATCATCCTACTTTTCTTACTTGAAAACCTCTTCGTGGTCTTTTTTATAAAACGCTTACACGTAATTTTAACTCTGAAAAAACTTTGTTTATTTGTTTGCTTCAACGTAACAGGAACTAAAAATCTTCAATCTTATTGGATAAAACCAAAGCAACTGTCATAAACCTTATCAGTGATGTAATGCTCTATTGTAACAGCTTGACTCATGGTCAACAACAAACTGGTCCGAACACGAACCAAAGTCAACACAAAGGCTGAAAACTCAATTGTACACGTAGCTTACTTATCATTCCTTTACAGTGAGTTGTTCAACAAGTACTTGGAACAGAAAAGCGACCCTTCGAGCTTTGAGGTATGACCAATTTCTCTGTATTTCCTGCTTGTACTTACTAAACGGTTTTCTCAATATCTATTGCCGCTGAAAAACTGAATTTAGACGCCCGTTAAGCCGACAAAATTCGACTACTCGCAAAGAATGTTCCGCGTATCGATTGTGAAGCAACATTATCACTACTTACACAAAATAAGATCGACAACATTCCAGATAAAAGTAAAAATCATTTGACGGTCAAAAACGCCATTTTCTGTAGTTTTGAATTGTTTGTATCCTTCTTTATTCTTCGGTGCTATGGAATTAGTAATTGGGCAAATTCTATTCAGAAAATGCACAAAATTAACGACCTTGTAATGATCAGAGAAATGCACAAAAATTCAGAAAATTAGAATCACCACAGAATAGAAAAAGTCATCGCTAGCTTTTTGAAAAATAAATTTTTAACAAATTAGTTCATATCAAACGCGCCTGGACTAAAACATGACGCTGCTTGAGGAATTTGAATTGATATATATTTTGGTATATTCCAATTTTTTATCGGCTTAGTTTAAAAATTGAGCTACCCGCGAGAGATTTTGAAAGTTTTCCTTTAGGCTGGAGTTAATCTATCTGGTTAGAAAAGCGTCATTGTAATCTTATAATTACATTTGACGATTGCATCAATTGTGAAATTTTTAGTAATATCGTTATCGTCTCTGCTATCTTTTTCCTCAGCAGACCGTGAAGAAGAAATGGCCTTCATTTCGCATAAAGTCTCTGTGATCTCCTTGTTGTCTCTGTTTGCTTTGTCATTGTTGGTTTACTGCGCCAAAGCAAATAACAAATCCAATCAACCATCCTACAAAATAGTAAGTTACATCTCATTGCGTTATGTGTACAGTTCTATTTCTGAAAATAGCAAAACGACATTTCTTTCTAAATATTGATTTAGCTTTGGGCGCAATCAGATGCGACATGGTATGTCATTCACTGTTTGACTTATAAACAGTTTAGCGTGAAAAGAATTAAGGCCTCTTCTAGTGATTATTTCGGCTCCTGTTTTTAACAGACTAAAAGGATTACAATTGATCATCATCATAAATTTTCAAGTTGCCAATAGCCGCATAACACCGCAAACAATTCTAAGCGTTGACAATAATTTGAGCCAACACAAACTAAGGTAAAAGTAGGGAAACGACTCAACTAGACTGGAAAATTGTACTCAGTGCAACTAGCTTAGAATAACAAAGCGCTGTGGCAGAGAAAATAGTAAAAGTGATATCTAAAACCTAAATAACTTACGACACTTTCTTATTCCAACTCAGCAGCCTCCTCCTTTCTATTATGGTGGTGTCCCTGGTATGCACGGCAAGCCTGGGTCTCCTGGGGTACCAGGCCGTGATGGCCGTGATGGCCGTGAAGGAGCCAAAGGTGACCAGGGTAGCCCAGGGAAGACTGGACCCCAGGGACCTCCAGGTCCCAAAGGAACTCCTGGTATCAATGGAAAGGATGGCGCTAAAGGAGAACCTGGAGTCCAGGGTCCTCCCGGCCAAAAGGGGCAGCGTGGAGAAAGTGGAACGAATGGAATCCCTGGGACCCTTGGTGCGATGGCTTATAAAAACTGGAAAGAGTGCGCCTGGACAGGCGGTAATGACAAGGACCACGGTGTGATCAAGGTAAGCTTTTTCAGGAATATACGTTGATCCAACAGGATTTTCGTCATGGAACTCTTTAGCTAGAGCAAGAAAATTAACACAATGTGCAGTTGCGCATCTTCAAAACAGGCATGGAAATAACACAGCAAACTCGCACAAATGCTGGCAAAAATTGTTGTACTGAACAGAATGCGCATTCTAACTATCTTTGCTCCCATCAGAATGAATTATTCATTTATTGAATTTCATTTATTTATCATTATTTTTCACAGGACTGTGTGTTCACCAAGAACTTCTCTGACACATCCCTCAATGTTTACTTTACCGGTGTTCTGAGAGTCCATGGCTGTAACAATTGCTGCAAACGCTGGTATTTCACTTTCAACGGTGCTGAATGTGCAGCTCCCCTGCCAATTGACGGTGTTGTGTACATGGGGACAGCAAGTGGTAAAAATCTTCTCCGTGTCCGCCATTTTGAGGGGCACTGTAACAACATCCACAAAGGCAAGGCGCGCGTGGGATTCTGTGTTGGTAATTGTGCCGGCTACAGAAATTTCGACGCATACACAGGCTGGAATTCAGTGTCCCGGATCTTTGTTGAAGAAGTTCCTAAACCTCAGGCTTAGATGCCGAGAGGAAACGTCTATTCCTGCATAAACGCTTATAATGGGACTATGATCAATTGCTTAATTATATAGCGAATGGTTCGTCTGATTACTGGGTGTGCTTTGTAATTGTTTCACATTTGCAGCTGTTGTCAAATAAAAGGCAGGAAGAGAAAATGTTTGCTTTTCTTTGTGTTTGTTTCTTTCTTTATTTTCTTTTAGTTCTTTATTTTCTCGTACAGCGGACACCAGAGAACGATGTAATAAATGTCTTTATTATATGACTAGCTCCGTGAGCGGTCAAGATGAAAGGAATCCCGTGCTCTGATTGGCTACCCGAGCGGTCAAGATGGAGCCATCTTGACCGCTCGGGATCGCCCGCTGGGTTCCCGCAAGCGAAAAAACGTTTCAGTTCCGTCGACGCTACTACAAAAAGCTTTTCCGTCTTAAACTTGAGCTATGAAACCATTTTCCGAAACAAAACAAATATTTTCTGTCTGTTTCTAGCGAAAGGGAGTCCGATAACAAAGAAATAGGTCTTGAAGCGAACGAGAACAAACTAATTAAACAACAAATGTTAACGAGTTTCGTGAATTTTATTTGCCACAACAACCAGCTAATACAAAAATTAAAACGCAAAGCGACTTGAAGACATGATATCGGTTTTGTTCGGCGGAAAAGGTAGAAATGTCAGTGACATAACTGAAGAATAAAGAATTCGGCAAACTTGTCGTTTGTGTAAATCTTGATGGAGATCTTGATGGAAGAAAGCGGACGGCACGGCGAACCAGGCACTGTAAGCTTTTAAAACATCTTTTCACCGAAGCCGGTCTCCAATGCTCACGTCGAATAAGGTCGGGTCGAACATTTAAATCAATGATGTAGGAAAGTTCAAGCTTTTCCCGTAGATTTCCAAAGTCCCAAACACTTTCAACAATCACAATTTCAATATTCAGCTTGTGTAACCGTGACGGCAGGTTAAAGAAGCGAGCAAATACTCTGCAAAACGTCCAATAATCAAAAGCTGGCGGCCAGATGGAATGGACATTCTTGTTTTAAGGCTTCAAATTCAACGTTGATTCGCAATTTAAGCCATTTAAATATTCTTTAGGGGGTCAAAAAGAGGTGAATTTCGCTGTTGTCGCATCGTTTTACTTTGTCTCGATTCATTCAAGAATTTGACAGTCACTCGTTAAACTTTTAAACCAATGAAATGATTTTAGCGTGCGCCATTGAATGTGCATGCAACTGGCTTCCTTTTCAGTACTCGAAAAAAGTCATATAATAAATCCTTTATTGACCAAGCTTGTCCAGTCAAGAAGGCAGGATATTGGCCTCGTTCTTTTTTTGCGTGGTTATGGACCGAGACGAAGTCGAGGTCCATAACCACGCAAAAAAAGAACTTGGCCAATATCCTGCCATCTTGACCTCACGCTTGGTCAATAACCCATATACATTGTAACGCAAAAAAAAACAGCCAGAAAATAAGAGAAATAGTTAAATAGCCAAAAAAAGAATGGAACACAAACAAAATGCTTAATTGAAAAGTTAATATCAAGTAAGCTCGCTGACGATCAACGAAGCACAAAAATACGAGATTCAATATTGAAAGGTGCCACCAAGCCAACAAACACTCAACTTCAGTCCAAACCCACGCATCAATACCAAAACTCAAACCGTGACTTAAAGGTCAAATGAACAGAAATTTCAAAATGCCATTTACAACCAAACGCTAAAACTGCCCATTATTGAATAAAATTAAGAACAATTTTTGCTTTCCGAGCCTCAAAGCGTAAATAACAGCAAAAAAATACAAAGATTTCCGAAGGCTTCACGAAAACGTTTTTGAATGACTGCGCAGTGAAATGCAAGGAATGGAACGAGTTTTCGACGTCATAATTGGTGTTTTTGAAGACGACCGCAGACCGATTCCACCACAGGCTTACCATCCTATGTTTGTGAGGACACAGCATGCCCATATGAATATTCAAATTTCTTCACTAATTGCTATTGTAAATATTTAAGCTTTCTAAAATCGGCTTTTACGACTCGTATTTGTAATAAAATAAAGTAGAAACATTTTCGCATTGTTTAGGTTTGTTTTTATGCCGTTTTCTTGGCGAATTGTAGCGCGCGAGAGCTGTTTTGGGAGTTTAAGTTTTCGACTCGTGTACTGAATACAAATATTTACACAAGGCATGCAACTTCCACATCGAAGAATCCGGTACCGCCTATGGAATGTAGCCGAAAAATCAAATTTCCTCGACTCGCTTTTATCGGAGATCCCGGTCCTCGAAAGAACAGTCTTCGAACTATAGTCTGGCCTAATTTGAGTGCGATCGGTTCGCCCCGTTGCTCTTTTAAACTAGCTGGAATATCAAATTAGGTCGTAAATTTGCCGATTTACAATGATCTGTACCACCTCTTTGGACAATTTATGCAATATACGCTGAAATTGGTCAAAATTACTACCTATGCTCTCCCCAGAAAGCAAAACGTGTTTCACTGCAAAAGTCCTCTGGGGTAACCCAAAGAAATATTGCTCGGAAATCACGACGGCAAAGCCGAAGACAACGTGAACTGGAAATTTAATTTGCACCTCGACTTCTTATTTTTTGTATTATATAAAAATTTTCTGACACTCAGATTCGATAGTTTACTCAACAAAATTCACGTTATAGCGAGTACACATAAGTTTCCCAGTTCACGTTGTCTTCGGCTTTGCCGTCGTGATTTCCGAGCAATATTTCTTCGGGGTACCCCAGAGGACTTTTGCAGTGAAACACGTTTTGCTTTCTGGGGAGAGCATAGGTAGTAATTTTGACCAATTTCAGCGTATATTGCATAAATTGTCCAAAGAGGTGGTACAGATCATTGTAAATCGGCAAATTTACGACCTAATTTGATATTCCAGCTAGTTTAAAAGAGCAACGGGGCGAACCGATCGCACTCAAATTAGGCCAGACTATAGTTCGAAGACTGTTCTTTCGAGGACCGGGATCTCCGATAAAAGCGAGTCGAGGAAATTTGATTTTTCGGCTACATTCCATAGGCGGTACCGGATTCTTCGATGTGGAAGTTGCATGCCTTGTGTAAATATTTGTATTCAGTACACGAGTCGAAAACTTAAACTCCCAAAACAGCTCTCGCGCGCTACAAATCGCCAAGAAAACGGCATAAAAACAAACCTAAACAATGCGAAAATGTTTCTACTTTATTTTATTACAAATACGAGTCGTAAAAGCCGATTTTAGAAAGCTTAAATATTTACAATAGCAATTAGTGAAGAAATTTGAATATTCATATGGGCATGCTGTGTCCTCACAAACATAGGATGGTAAGCCTGTGATTCCACAGACCGCACCGACGGCAACGTCAACGACAACGTCTGGTGGAAAATAAATTTATATTTTACTTGAGAATCTCGAACTTTCCGGACGTATTCTGCTTATACTTTTGCTTTAAGAACTAGCTCCCGCTGAATATTCAAAGAGATCGTTTAACCCTAAATAGAAAAACCAAATATTAGCCGTCGTGGCTGACGTTGTCCAAAATACGTTGAATTTCGTCACTTCATGTTCTTGTTCGGCAGAGAACGGCTCTGAAGTGTACCAAGATTCAAAACGCACGTGCATAGTTAACGCATGTGCAGATAATTCTGCTCATTAACGTAAAATGCTAATGAGAAGAACAATAGAGATTCCTGATTTTTTTTCATACCGGCGTGCATTCTACCTATGTCTCACATGATTATGCAAACGACAGCAAACAAAAATTTAAGGTTTTTTGAGCTTCAGCTATTTTATTTTAAAAAATGTGCGTCTCTGAACAACAACCAACAATCAATCAACTGAAAAACGGCCGAACAGAACAAAATAACTGCTTGAAATGTCACTAAACACATTTAGTTAAATTCAAACATGCGGTCTGCGGAATCGGTCTGCGGTCGTCTTCAAAAACACCAATTATGACGTCACAAGTTTTTATTTCCGACACTTTTTCGAGCACTCTACGATTATGAAGGCCCAAAAAAGCATTTTTCAACTTGTAATATCTCTGCGATGCAATGTCCCATCACTTTGAAACTTCGGGATATTTTTGGGGCTCTTAATAAACAGATGGGAAAAAATTAAAAAAATAAAAATTTCTGTTCATTTGACCTTTAATTCCATAGAAAAGCTTTGGAATGTCACTTAGACAAGGAGTACTACTGAGAGAATCTCACAAAACTAGGGTTCTTAAATAAGGATTTCTGCACTTTTTCACTTGGGACGACGAGATAGAAAGATATATTTAGACCCTGACTCATGATTTTCTTGAAACACACTCTAAGAACAACTCCTTCGTGTTCTTAAACACTTTGCCTGTTTATTTGCCTCAATTTAAAAATTCCTTTTCCCACTGGATGAGTAAAAAAAATTTGTACAACATTTCATTTAGATGACGTCATCAAAATCGTGGAGTAAATTCTATTAATTCAAGGATTTTGGCTTCTACGTTTTACAGGCTCTTTTCTAGCCCTAAATTTTAAGACACAGTGGATACATTACATGGATTTGAAATTAACCAAAGAAAATTGTGAACTACGTATGTGGTGTTAAAAATAGTTGGAGCTTACTATAAAACGTTTTCGAGATCGCAAAAATTAAAAGCTGAAAAACGTAAAGGTTTACAATAGTTTCCATGACACAGTTAAGTTTTAGGATGATTGTTAATTCTAACTATTGTGAAGGGCTTTTTCTTGCATGTATGACAGCACTGCGTGACTTGAAATGCAAACATTTTGAAAGAGGAATGCTTTGCTCCAGCTTAGTCCCTTGCCGTTCTGGGCCAAGGGAGTCTAGAGGTTGGTCTACGCTCCATCGTGACCGGGTATCATCTCCAGCATTATGTCAAACCAGCCCAAGAATTATAATATTAAGACAAAACACGAAACTACTCGCGTGTCTTGGTTAATATAAATTACGAATATGCGTCTACTGAAGGCACATAAGACTGCAGTATTTATACGATCAAAATGGGCCACCAGCGGTTCGATAAAGCAAAAAAGAACTTTACGCGATACGCTTCTAAACTGTAGCACAACTGTCGCCCGACTGCATTAACAGACTTGAATATTTCCTTTTAAGTCTCTTTACTTGTTATTTCGCGCTACAAACAATGACATTCAAACTTATGTACGTTCTGGTACTACCGTGTCTACGCGCTGATGTGAAATCGTACCCCCTCTACTTCAAATCGAAAGGAAAACAGACAACAAAGAAGATCAATAGAGTTTGGCTTATCAACCGGTTGAAGAGGGTAATAAGCCGGGCTATGAGCTGTGCCACCTATTGCCCCTTCTACACGCCGTTTATGGCTATGATACCACCACACAGTTATATGGGGTTGGCAAAGGATCAGATACTTCGCAAGTTGAGCAATGATCTTCACCAGACGATCCTTCAGGAGAAAAAAATGTTGAAAGTGACCACCAAGCCAACAAACACTCAGCTTCATCCAAACTCACGCATCTATACCGAAACTAAAACTTTGAAGTGCAAAGAAGCCATAACTCCATGGCAAAGCTCTGGAATGTCAGTTAGACAAGGAATATTACTAAGAAAATCTCACAAAAGTAGGGTTCTTAAATAAGGACTTCTGTACTTTTTCACTTGGGACGAGATAAAACGATATATTTACACCCTGAATCATGGTTTTCTTGAAACACTAAGAACAACGCCTCAATTTTATAAATTCCTTTTCCAGTTGGATGAGTAAAAAGAATTTGTTCAACATTTTATTTAGATGATCTCATCAAAATCATGCAGTAAATGATTTCCATTTCAGAAACTATTTTATTGCCCCAAATTTATATTTAAGAAGAAGACACAGTGGATTCATTAGACGATACACCAGACGATCCTTTAGGAGAAAAAATGTTGCTTCTGACGATAGATATAGCCTTTTGCTGCCTGTCTGGAGGTCGACCTGGTGAAGGTTTAGAAGCGCTGCGCTTCAGGCGTTTTTTGCGAGAAGATAGCTGCCAACATTTTCGATATTTAGGCCAAGGACTCTGGAGCAAGTCAGCAAATAAACAAAGATCGGCTGTCAGTTTCAAGCAGTTTAATACCCAGATACGCAGGCGTTATTTCCGAGTAACATCTTAGATAGATATAGTGGCTGCTATCTTTGCATTTCATGATTTTATTGTTTTCTTACAGGATTTTTCTGTATATCATTTGTAAATTGCTTTCAGAATTATTTTATTTATTATCCGTTTCTATTTCGATTTTCTATTCATTTTAGGTAGTTTTAGTTAGGTGTCCCCTATTAGCATGTGGTGATTCTTTACTGCTAGATGTACTTGACACAGTAATAAAGTCATTATTATTATTTATCAACGACGGTACAGTACAAGTTCAGAGTCTTCTCCTACTGCTGCAACCGCGCGCTACCACAGTGCTGGAGGCTATATACAAGTGCAACAGTGGATGAGAAAGGGGAGAAATGAAATCCAAAAGACTGGTGATGGCTACGAGTTCACTGATCTACTTCCTGCTCCTGACAAATTTGTCAGATGTACTATGTATATGTAAGAAAGGATGCAACAATCGGTGGTACAGCTGTAGGAAATTGGAATTCTCTGTTCATTTGCGTGAAGCGAGTGCAGAGGTTTTAACTACACCAACTCAGGCACGGAGCTTTCCAACCGAATTTTGTCTTAAATGTGGAGAAACACCCAATCCTTTCGATAACAAAACACCAAACAAGAATTGAGCTCAAAGGCTACTTTTTGCTCTCTTGTACAATGTGTTTAACAATTTTCTTGCTGCAGTCAAGCCTAATCATTCGCACCTACACTCCAAATTCCCCATAAACTGTACAATATTCAGTTAGTGGCACATCATTGCACTTAAACTTGCGCTGTGCGATAGTGCACCACTAGCATGTGACTTTATGCCTGGACACTGTGAATGGCCCCTTACTGAATTCATTCAAAGAATTCCAACTCTTTTGGCTCCCATTGAATCCAAGTGTATCGAAAGGGAGTTGTGGTATCATTTTTTTAGATTTTATGAAATCACTCTCCTAGGTTGAGTTGAATAAAAAGGTTATTGATATACAATTCCAATAATCCCAGTGAATCATAAATACCTTTAACCGCTGTATGCATCTATATTTCTGAAGAAAGCCAGTGAAACATCAATCGACGAACAGTTCTGCGGAAATTCAACTTTAGCGCCAATAAAACTTTTAAGGAATCCAAATTATACAGTTAAGACATATTTTTCACAGTACAATGTTTTCGGGGCTTAATTCATCTAGTCGGCCTATATTCCTTTAAGCGATCGTTTGTTTGCTTGACTCGAGCAAAGTCCTAGGAACAAGTTATACATTCTTGTCCCCAGAGCCGCTTGTCCTTCTTAGCCGGCTGAGCCTGTGCACGAGAAACAAGTTGTCTGGGAACACATGATTTGAATGGCTCGATTTTAACAAAAGGAGATTCAAATCTGGCCAATCAAATCAACCGTTTTAAACTCTCCTATAACAAGGAGATTTAAGTTAATTTAGTTGGCTGTCACTTTTGTAAAAATCCAGCCAATCAAATCATGTGTCCCTAGAGCCACTCGTTTCTCGTTCACAGGAGTGGCTCTGGGGACGAGGATGCAAGTTATAACGTAACGCAAGTGTACATGACGTCACGAGTTAGTGGGAAGAATGCGCCTGGGTACTAGGCTGCAGGTGGCTGCTGAAAAAAATCATTAGATTAACGAAATAGTGTAAATCAGTCTTACTTTGCAATATGATAAAAATACTTCAATCATTCACAGAACGGTGCTATGTGAATAGGTGGTACAACGCAAGGAAATGGAGCACAGTGGAGCAATGGTAACCTAAACTCAAAACTTAAAACACCACTCATGATAAACACGTCTAGGCTAATGACTTTTCACATGACTGTGAATAATTTCGTGTGTAGTTGAAAGATTATGATATTAGAGCAGAAGAAAGACACAAGATAAGAAAGATAAAACGCATAGAAACAGGTTCCGACACAAATTGAGAACATAAGTAAACGTCTACCAAGTGAATTTAAAATCATTGATAATCTTGGGCCAGTCGAAAGTTTCACCCTTCAATTTCTCGCGCAATTAAAAACAAACAGCGAAATTTAATTAGCATTTCGTGATTACCAGTTTATTAGACTTTAACTTATTACTTACTTATCGACCTTATCCTCATCGGGCCCACGAGGACTCTTGAAGAATGAGACAATCTTATTAGACAGTATTAAATTCCTGCCAGATCCCGTCACAGTACTATACATACCACTAGATCGTAAACGGCCTATTTCGGACAAAGGACAGGTTAATGTCATTTTATTAGAAATGGTTTCTTCATACTGTATAAATCTTGATATCGGCAAAGAAATGTAACAGTTGTGATACATGTTTACCGCGTGTATATGAAATGACGAGCACGCGACTTAAAAAGTATAAAAGCGAACTAGGCTCTTAGGCCCGGTTCAGACGCCGATCTTTTCATGAGCCGAACCTAATTCCTTGAATTAAGTACATGAAAAGATCGGCGTCTGAATCAAATTAGAACGGCTATTTCAATTTAGAACGGCTCACGCGTTCTTCCCGCCTGGCTTGGCCGAGAATTTCGCCTGTGGAACGCCTTTGGAACGGCTTTGATTCAGACGCCGTACTTTTCATGTGCCGATCCTAATTCATAAATTATTATAATGTATTTTGACAACTTTGACTGGTTTTATTGGAACTGTATTAGGAACGGCCTCGGAACGGCCAAAAAGTACAGAGTCTGAATCAAGAGGCGTACTTTTGTCAATTTGGTTCGGTCCAAATTCGAATTGACTCAACAACAACTTTATTTCCAAAAAGTACCTACATACAATGCTTTGAAAAAGAAAAATATATCTATAATTAAAACAGAATATGGTAACAACACTCAGAAAAATTGAGTTCTTCTCATTAAAAGTACGGCGTCTGAACCGGGCCTTAGTGATTAATTGTAAGAAAGCAAGCAAGTTTCGGTTCTATTGTCCCTATTTAGTGTACACTACAGTATATAACACTGAGCGGCCTGTCTAGCAGACGATCGTCAGCGAACGCTCAGTGATCGTGAAATGATAAATTCAAAAATCTTACCCATCGGCCAAAATAACTTTCCTTGAGCAATAACAGCGATTATATGGAGAACAGAAACAGGAGAGTAGCTTTCTGATGTTCCACTCATAACTCCATCTCAATCATTTATGTTAATCTTAGAGGGACAGCTCTACCACAAAAAGCAAAAAATATTTACAGAATATATACGATGACCGTGATCATTGCAATTGGCCAGAGTCGTGAAGCCATACAATTGTTCGTAAAATAAAACGTTTTTTATAAACAATTAGGAAACACGTAAAATAAACATTGCAACAACTCACTACGTTAAAAAAATGTATGGAAAAAACACGTACAACTGTATCTGATGACATGTTTATAAATGCAAATATAGAAAAAACTTCAGAAACCAAACAAACCCGTGGGACTGAACAATCATTAGCAATTAAGCCCAAAGAATCGATTATCTTGAAATGTCAATTCTTTGCTAAAGTTAAAACATCTATATAAACTTTATGGCACTTTAGGACTAACCCTTTTTTCATGCAAAGATACTCTTACGACAAGTAAGCAAAGTTAAGAATACGCTAAGTACGATTTATATTTCGCTTTTGACAAACAAGTCAAAATCGTTTGTGTTGACTGGCATGCCAAAACAAGAGCGCTAGCTCTAAGCTGAAATCCACACAAAAAGAAAACCGAAGTTACTTTAAAGTGCACAAACATAGTTTGTTAGAAAAAAAAGGATCAAAGAAAGTCTTAAGCGTTGTCTCGGATTTTGGTGATAGAGGGAGGGATAAATGAGATTTCACCGGGTTCAGTTTTTTATATTAATTCGTCCTACACATCACAGTAGCTTATTATTCTGCTAAATTGTTATCGTTCGGCTATATACTTCAATCATGTTTTCGTTCAGTTTCAAGTTTCATTGCTCGGCCTTTTTCTTGTGATCAAAACTATACTAGTTCAGCAGCTCGTAAAAAATGGCTTGAGTTAATGGCTGCGGTCACGTCTAGACTGCTAACTATAGTTAGGACGGCGTTAACTATAGTTAGCTATTTCGGTAATGTGACCGCTACTTTGTTCGCCCTAACTATAGTTAGAAAATTTACGCCTCGCTGATCCAAAACAATACACACTAACTATAGTTATACCCAAGCAAGGTTCATGGTTAGTCTTAAGTTTACAAACGAAAAGCCAATCAGAATGCGACAATTCTTTTCGCACGTGCGAGATGAACATAAATATGCAAAACAAAGCGTCAAGAGAAGGAAAACAAGAAAAACAACATGCCAAGAAATTACATATCATCAATGACCAGAAGTAAAGCTTGAATTCTTCGGTTTCTAGCATCCTTACTTCATTTTATGTTCTTCAACGCCGAAATGCCGTGCAAAAATAGAAAAAAATAGAGGAACAACTGGACACAGATCAACAACAAGGGCTGTCATGAACTAATTTAACTACCAAATTATTCACAACCTAATCAGAACTAACTATAGTTAACTGCATTGGTGTGACCGCAAAGACGACAGAAAGCACTAACTATAGTTAGGTATGACGTCACGTAACTTGAGATTAACTATAGTTAAACTTTAGTTACGTCGTAGATGTGACCGCAGCCAATAATACTTTCACCCTAACAAATACCTGGCATGCACGCAGCTATGGCGTAGCTATACATTGAAGAATATTTCTCAAACCAACTGAAAACTTTTAAACACACTGAGCTAACCACACTCAACACGAGAACCAATTATTTTTGTTACTGTCTAACATTTTTGAGTAAACATAAAAATAAAAATAAAACCGAAATACGACCTAACGCGAGCTAACATCGGTGAAATCCAGTTCTGCCATCCAGCATTCTAATTACAATAGGTCGAAATAAATTGTTGTGAAAATTTAAATTAATATCGTCGGTTGCCAAACCGTAGGATAATATGACATGTTTAATAATAAATACAATGCACTGAACTAAACAAACCCGCGGTCAGATATGAACACTGAAAAACGGCAAGCCATGAACCTTTAATGAAAAATATCTAATATCAGTAAAAGGAATAATGATTTCTACTCTTTAAGAAAATCTTTTTTTCAATCAAGTGGGCTTTGCCTTGTGGCAATTTAGCAAACTGAGAGACGACGTGGATGTGAATTATTTTTATTTTATTTTTCCTTTACGCAAACAAGTCAAAATCGTCTGTATCAACATAGAGCCGGCTTTGTAACCAAGTGTTGCCAACTGATCAAATGATTCTTCAGGCATGAAGCAATGTAACTGCTCTTTTAAATTCAAACACAGAATAGTAAACTGATAGATAATTGATTGTAAAAAGTTTTAAAACATATCATACTAGAAAAACTCTTCGCGGTCTTGTGTAAAAAGCAACTCGTAATTGCAGCTCTGAAAAAAACTTTATGTTTCTTTGGTACAACGTAACAGCAACTCAAAATCTTCATTCTTATTGGATAAAGACAAAGCAACTGTCATAAAAATAATCATAGATGTAATGTTCTGTTGAAACAGCTTGACTCATGGTCAACAACAAACTGGTCCGAACACGAACCAAAGTCAACACAAAGGCTGAAAACTCAATTGTACACGTAGCTTACTTATCATTCCTTTACAGTGAGTTGTTCAACAGGTACTTGGAACAGAAAAGCGACCCTTCGAGCTTTGAGGTATGATCATTTTCTCTCTATTTCCTTCTCGTGCTTGTATTCTCAATATCTATCGCCAGTGAACAATTTAATTCAGACGCCTGTTTAACCGTCAAAATTCAACCTTTTTACACTGAATGTTTCGCGTACAAATTTTATAGCAGCATTCTCACTGCCCTGCTGATAGAAGTCATAGATAACAAATACGAAATAAAGTTGCGAAATTTGTCGTACCTTGTTATAGGAAATTAACGCTTCATGAAATTAACGCGAATTTCAAAAATTCGCGTTAATTTAAGTCGCGTTAATTTTTGTTAACGTTAATTTCCGCGCCGTTAATTAAGTGGAGCGTTAATTTCCGCGACCTTAATTTCCATTATTTTGGCCCCAATTTCTCGATACAGTCTAGATATTCTTATCTCATAGGAAAAAGCATTATTTCATCAGAGTGGACGCTCGAAGCGCTCAGATTCCTTCGCTTAACTCATACGTTTGGGTTTAGTATCACGAACATTGTTTCCTTCTCAGATTATACGCCTAGTGTTGAAATAAGCTTGTTCCTGTTGTTTTGACAAGTGTTTTTCTTTGTGTACGTCGCGTTAATTTCCTTCATTTTGAAATTAACCGTCTTTTTCGCGTTAATTTCCTTTATTGGGAAGAAATTTTTCCTTCGATTCGCGTTAATTTAAGTCGGGTTAATTTCAAATACCTTAATTTACACAAGCGTTAATTTCCTATAATAAGGTAATTTCGTTTTGCTAACTCTCACCATAGCAAATCGTGAAGACGAAATGGCCATCATTTCGCATAAAGTCTCTGTGATCTCCTTGTTGTCTCTGTTTGCGATGTCATTGTTGGTTTACTGCGCCACAGCAAATAACAAAACCAATCAACCATCCTACAAAACGGTAAGTGACATCTTATTGCGTTAGGAGTCAATGTTTATTGCTGAAAATAGCAAAACGACATTTCTTTCCAAATATTGATTTAACTATGGGCGAAATCAGATGCGACATTGAATATCATTCACTGCCATGACTTATAAACAGTCTGGCGCGAAAAGATAAAGAACTTCTCTGATGATCAATTCGGCTCATCTTTTAAACAAACTAACAATGCTTTCAGGCTTACAATTGTATCATTGTCATCAAATTGTTTTGTCGCCAGTCAACACATAAGACCGCAAAACATTGTATGCTTTGACAATAATTTCAGCCAAACTAGCGTACAACCGACTCAGCTACAGAAAACACTCAAAATCGATGAGCAATATTTTAGAGGCCAGAACATTTGCGCCCCAGGAAGATAAATAGCATATTTCTTGGCAAATAATTTTTTTTCCAAAATCCACAGAAACATGACTTGATATATCCACAATATTGTGTGACAAGGTTGATTTTTGTTAGCAAAGTGCAGTAAATTGTATTTCTAGACTGGAAAAAAATTGGACTGTGCGCAACTAGCTTTGAATTATAAAGCACCGAGGCAGGGGCAATGGTAAAAGCGATATTTATGTCTATAACGTCCAAGCCTAAAAAACTCATAACACTTTTCTTATTCCAACCCAGCAAACTCCTCCTTTCTGTTACGGTGGTATCCCTGGTATGCACGGAAAGCCTGGGTCCCCTGGGGCACCAGGCCGTGATGGCCGTGATGGTCGTGAAGGAGCCAAAGGTGACCAGGGTAGCCTAGGGAAGACTGGACCCCAGGGACCTCCAGGACCCAAAGGAACCCCTGGAGTCCAGGGTCCTCCCGGTCAAAAGGGGCAGCGTGGAGAGAGTGGAACGAGTGGAATGCCTGGGACTCCTGGTGCAATGTCTCATAAGAACTGGAAAGAGTGCGTGTGGAGAGGTAGTGATGACAGGGACCACGGTCTGATCAAGGTGAGCTTTTAAAGCAATAAAACTTTGCATAAATAAAACTTTGCATGGAAAGAAAACTTTACATGAACACATGCACAAATTTTGACAAAACTGATAAACCGAACTTGAAATTGAGTAGAGATGATTTTTTTTTCTTACTTGAACTTTGGCCCGACTTCTACTAAATGATCAATCAATATTTTTTCACAGGACTGTGTGTTCACCAAGAACTTCTCTGACACATCCCTCCACGTTTACTTTACTGGTGTTTTTAGAATCGCTGCCTGCACCTCTTGCTGCAAACGCTGGTACTTCACTTTCAATGGTGCTGAATGTGCAGCTCCCCTGCCAATTGACGGAGTTGTGGCCCTGGCTATAAAGGCTGAAAATCCTCTACGTGTCCGCCATATTGAGGGGCACTGTAACAACATCCACAAAGGCAAGGTGCGCGTGGGATTCTGGGTCGGTAATTGTGTCGGATATGGAAATGCAGACGCATACACAGGCTGGCATTCAGTGTCCCGGATCTTTGTTGAAGAAGTTCCTAAACCTCAGGCTTAGCTCTCGAGAGGAAACTTCGGTTCCTGCATAAACGCTTATAATGTGCATGACTGTGATAAGTAACTTGGTTAATTAACGGGTGGTTCGTTTGATTTCTCGGTGTGCTTTGTAATTGTTTTACATTTGCAGCTGCTGTTAAATAAAAAGCAGGAAGGTTGACAACTTGAAGAAATGGTTTCTTTTGTGACTTTCTTTTTTATTTGTTTGCTTATTCTCTTCTAGTTATTTCTTTCCTTGTACGAATGCCGGCTCTAGAAAGCGGTGCAATGTTTTGTTTACAATTGTAAAAAAACTGAAACAACAGAAATAGAGAACTAGCCAGGGAACAATTAAACACAAACAAAATGCTCAGTCCAAAACTCAATATCAAGTAAGCTCGCTGGCGATAAACAAAGCAAAACAAAATACGAGTTTTCAATTTTGAAGTAACCACCAAGCACACATCCAAACCCAAGCATCAAAACCCAAAACTTAAACTATGAACTCAAGTGCAAAAGAGCCTTAACTCCGTAGTAAAGCTACAGTGTTGTTTTGGAAAGTCAACTTACACCAGGAGTACTACCGAGGGAATCCGTTACAAAAAGACTGAGGTTCTTAAATAAGCTCTGCCCTTATTAACCTGGGACGACGAGGTAAAAAGATATCTTGGACCCTTACTCACGATACGATTTTTTCCAAAACACATTCTGAGAATACCGCCTTCGTGTTTAAAACCACTTCGCCAGTTTATTTGCGATGTGAAACTCACATCACAAAGAGCAATCAGTGTACGTCCATACCCTCCAATTCGAATTTTTCGCTGAATTTGATTTGGTATCCCACATCAATGCTCCCGATCTGAACGGTTAACGTTTTGAGAGAAGGGGGAAAGCCACGAGCCATGCGGCCCACACTGCTGGAACAAATAATCATTTGGAGGTGGGGGTGGGGAGCTTTTGCCCCGAGTAAAGCCAGACAAGCTACCTGCTTTCCAAATGTTTCTCTTTTCGTCTGTAAAGAGCATTCCACGTTAACAGATCATAAAGTCAATGTCTTAAAAGCAAATCACGACGAGTAATAGATTTGTATACACTTTTTATGACCGCCTACACAAACTTAAACAAGGAACATAAACATCGAATGAAGGTGAGCGTTTTTTGGGACAGGGAGGTAAATCTCCCTCCTCCCTACTTTTTGCGCCAATTTCTCCCTCCTCCCTACTTTTTGCGCCAATTACTCCCTCCTCCCTACTTTTTGCGCCAATTTCTCCCTCCTCCCTACTTTTTGAGCTAAAATTTTTCCCTCCTTCCTATTTTTTAGCCAAAATTTCTCCCTCCTCCCTAATTTTTTGGCCATTTCTCCCTCCTCCCTATTCTGTACCTCCACCCCTCTCTTTGTGCCCACCGTGAAATGAACAGTAAAGGCCGTAGACGGAATTAAGTGAACAGTTTACCCAA
>NC_135761.1:19073121-19116677 GCF_052425735.1 Oculina patagonica
CTAAATGCCAATTTTCAAGGAGATTTATTTTCCATATTGGCAATATGTACAAATGCAAGATTACGCTGTGCGAATGAAAAGATTTCGTTTTTTTTTAATCAGGTAAAAAACAATAGCGTAAAAGGCGGACGACTTTTGAAATCTCGCGGGAAGCTGAATTTTAAACCTAGCCGATAAAAAATGGGAATATACAAAAGTATATCAGTTCAAGAGGCCCTATGCGCCAACTTGGCTCCAGAGGACAAGTGAAGTGAAGTGATATCAATTCAAATTTTCCTTCTAGCAGGCTAATTTTGTTTTCAGTCCTGGTGCGTTTGATATGAACTAATATTGGATACCAATTTGTTTTGCAGAAAACGAGCGATAATTATTCTACAGTGATTCTAATTTTCTGAAATTTTGTGCAGGTATTCTCACTCGTAGAAGAACCAACTGTTATTCATTATTGAAGAAATACATATAACTGTTCAAAACTATAGGGCTTTTTTGACCGTCTTATGATTTCTGCTTCAATCTGAAATTATATCGATCTTATGCTTCTAGGTAGCGACAGTTTTGCTATACAATATATACTTTCGGTGTGAATAGTTTAACTTTTTCGGCTATTAGCAGGCTAATTTTGTTTTCAGTCCTGGTGCGTTTGATATGAACTAATATTGGATACCAATTTGTTTTGCAGAAAACGAGCGATAATTATTCTACAGTGATTCTAATTTTCTGAAATTTTGTGCAGGTATTCTCACTCGTAGAAGAACCAACTGTTATTCATTATTGAAGAAATACATATAACTGTTCAAAACTATAGGGCTTTTTTGACCGTCTTATGATTTCTGCTTCAATCTGAAATTATATCGATCTTATGCTTCTAGGTAGTGACAGTTTTGCTATACAATATATACTTTCGGTGTGAATAGTTTAACTTTTTCGGCTAGCTAATCAGGCGTCTGAATTCAATTTTTCACTGGTAATAGATATCGTAAAAACCGTTTAGCAAGTACGAGAAAGAAAAACAGAGAAAATGGTCCTACCTCAAAGCTCGAAGGGTCGCTTTTCTGTTCCAAGTACCTGCTGAACAACTCACCGGTAAAGGAATGATGAGTAAGCTACGTGTACAATTGAGTTTTCAGCCTTTTTGTTGACTTTGGTTCGTGTTCGGACCAGTTTGTTGTTGACCACGAGTCGTGCTGTTTTGATAGTTCAATACATCACTGATAAAATTTATGACAGTCGCTTTGTCTTTATACAATAAGAATAAAGATTTTGACTTCCTGTTACGTCGAGTCGAACAAATATAAAGTTATTATCGGGGTAAAAATTACGCGCTGTTTTTCACAAAAAAACCACGAAGAGTTTTTCAAATACGAAAAATTGGATGATAGATAACTTTTTTCCGTAGCAAGTTCCCGATTGAATTCCCTGTCTGTGTAGACCTAAACGAGCAGTTATTTTGTATTTTTTGTGATCCGAGTTGGAAACTCTTAGTTCGCAGTGCTTGTCAACACGGACGGTTTTGACTTGTTTTTTCAAAGGAAGAATAATAGGAAAAAATCGCATTCAGGTCGTTTCTTTTAATTGTCACAGGACAAGAGCCACTGGATTGAGAAAAGATTTTATGAAGAGCAGACATCATTATTTGGAAACCTTTAACAGTGTATTTGCTTTTACTAATAACATGAGATTTTTACATTAAAATATTCATGGCGCTTTGCTGTTGATTGTTCACATCTCACGGGTTTGTTTAGTTTCTTCGTTGTCTTTATTATTAAACATGTCATGTATACTACTGTTTTTATTCAACCGACGATATGCGGTATTTACTTTTCGCAACTAGGTGTGAAAACGTTTCTTTTCGCGAAAAAGTTGAAATCGTTTCGTAATAAAATATTATAATGGCGAATCATCACTGCATCATTTTTTGAGCTTGATTTTGTAATTCCATATTTCCATTGTTAGTTTTTTTCTGTTCCCTCAGTCTAGTGGGTGCAGTTCTTGTCCGCTATATTGAAAGAAGTAAAATTATTTTAAAATAAATAAAACCAGGGTAACATAAACTAGTGCATTCGTCTCTGTTAAGACACTTATTTGTAGAAATACGGAAATAAAAAAAATTGCAGATTTAAAGAAGAGACTCATTTGGTACTGAGGTACAATTGCCCTGAACGTGAGACTAGAAAATGTTGTGTTGGAGTTGATGTCGGTTTTCGAACATTGCAGCATACAAATAACATCTCCGTGAAAATATTCATTTCAGTCAAACATATCTAATTAAACACTATTCTCTTATTATCCAGTTTTAACCCCTTTCAATATAAAACGTGTAGATGTTTTATCATCCATTCGGTCTTTTAATGTTTCGTACCTACCATTTTTTCTCCTGATCTTTGCCCTTCAGTATTTTTCCATTAAAAATCGAATATTTAGCGCCGACCACATCATTTACTCTTGGGCCGCGCGTCGAAGTGTTTAATGTAATGTAACTATCGATAGTTTTCAATTTTAATTGTATCTTTCAATGTTTCCAGTTTATCTCAATCTAAATGAACGCGACATATTTTTACAATCAAGAGGTCCACTGAATAGATTCATTAGGTTTTTTCACTTCTTTATCCTTTTTGTTTCATTTTTGGTTTGCGTTTTTTTCTTACCCATATCCGCAGTGAAAGCCGTGTTTAGGTGCAATGATGACACCTTGCCAAGATATGGATCTTCGTTGATGTAGTCGTTTATCACAAAAATCATTCAAATTTACCATTACTGTTTTTCATTTGCGGGAAATTCTAAGTAAAGGCTGTGTAGCTGTGAAAGGAGTCGCCTTCAGAACAACACAGCATGGAAATTGCATCTCATGATCAGTACAAATATTCATTTGAGTTGAACATCGTTAAACTCAATTGTCTTATTTTCCAATTCTTATTTATATGGTTGGCTCTCATATGTTTACAGAAATCTTTGATTTCTCTATGAAGGTGAATGTGCGCCAACCACTAAATGACTCTTCGACCTTGCATCAAAAGTGCTTCAAGTAATAACTACCGATTACAGTGTTTGCTTCTAATTGTATCTTTCAGTGATTCATTTTAGTTGCTCCTCTCTATCTTGTGACCGCGGTATTTTACCAACTTCCAGTAGTCTAGTCCTCAACATTCATTTAGTTTTTCTTCTTAATAGGGTTTACGGCGCGTTCTTCCTTCTGGAACATGCTAATAAAATTTACCTCACTCATATATGCAGAAAAAAGCCTTTTAAGGCGCGATGAGACGACTTAGCCGACACATTAAGTTTTAGATGACTGTTCAATTTTTCACAAAATATTAATTATTCTCTTTTGAAATTCTTTTCAACGTTTTTTCAGACAATTTTCATAAATTATATAGACCCACTGTATGTAGAAGTAGTTGGCAGAACTGAATTTGGTACAGCGTTTGGCGATGTTCTTTCGCGTAAAGGTCGTTAATTTCGTTTTTCTTTTTTTCGTTCGACACTGTTTGGCCATATATAATAGTGACGATTTATTGGTTCTGTTGAGTGTAGTTAGCTGTATTTACACCATGTTTTAAGTTTGTTTTTAGAGATATTCTTTATTTTAATGGGCATTTTTATAGAGGCACAAAGCGAAAAATTTACTTGAAATTCCCGTCCCACTGAAACAAGTTGCCAATTCTCGGCTATTCACGCTGTATAGACTAGGGTTTTCGTTCGTCACTGTAAAGCGATTTTCGTCTGAGAGATTCTGAGATTAACTGCAGCCGCGATTCGACAGATGCCTATAGTAATAATTATCGATTACAGTGTTAGCTTCTAATTGAATTTTTTGGTTCATGTTAGTAGTTCTTCTCTATCTTGTTACCGCGGTTTTTTTCAAGGTCCAGTACTTTATTTAATACTTACATTTAGATTTTCTTTTGGACTCTTTTTTTGAAACATTTTTGGCTTGTTCCTGCTTCTGGAACACGCTAATAAAATTTGTCTTCCTCATACCTGCAGTGAAAGTCATGTTAAAATGACAACTCTCAGTTCTTTCATCACAAAATTCTTCTCATTTGCCATTCTTTTTAGAAGTTTTCGCGAAAAAATCTCACCATTTATTTAGAGCTATAGTAAGTAGAATGCTGGATTTGGTACAGCTTTTGGTGATATTAGTTCGCGTAAAGGTCTTAATTTCGTATTTCTTTTTAATTTCTTACTCAAAAATGTTAGTAAGAGACAAAACAATTGTTCCGGTTGAGTTTCCTGGCGTTTTAGCGTGTTTGAGAGATGTTCTTCAATGTAAAGGCAATTTTTGTAGAGGCGCCAAGTGAAAAGTTTTCTGGTTATGCCTGTCCCTCAGAAGTAGGTCGCCAAATCTCGGTTATTCACAGCGTAGACTCGAGTTTCCGTAACTCAAAAACGATCTTACTTTGAAAGCTTCTAAGAATTACTGCAGCCGCAGTTCGGCTAATATCACTGAGAATTAAATAGCGATCGGCTCCCCATGTTTTTTAATTGCCTGATCCTGATAGTGCTTAAAAAAATACTATAAACTTAATTTGGGATGTAGTCGAGTTCCACAACACAGAAGATATAGTCGCATCAGTATGCAAATATTCAGTAACATATCGCAAAGTAAAATCCTTGGTAACTAATATCCATGCACAGTTCCATGTAACGTACGCCAATTTTTAACGAGCTGATTTTGTAATAAGAAAAAGGGAGAGCTATGAAATTTGAAATTTATTTAAACATGTTTGTAGCATAGCCGAATGATAACAATTTAGCAGATAAATAAACTCTCGTGATATGGGACAAATTAATGATGTAAAAATCACTAGAGGAATTTCGTTTTAGTTCCTCTCATTATCGCCCAATCCGAGATCACGCGGTTTTAAACTTTTCTTTAATCACAAAAAATATGATTATTTTGTTAACAAATAATATATAGCCTGTACTTCAAAGTAACTAATTAGTTTTCTTTTTCTGAAGATTTGATTTAAGAGCTCTTGTTTTGCCACGCTTGTAAACGCAGACGAATTTGACTTGTTTGTCAAAAGCCAAATATAAAATTCCCATTCAGCTCGTTCTTAACTTTGCTGAATGTCAAAAGGGTACCTCTGCCTTAAAAAAGGGCTCGTCATGAAGTGCCGAAAAGTCGATATATATGATTACACTTTATCAAAGAATTGACATTTCAAGACATGTTGAATCTTTGGCTTTGCTGATGATTGTTCAGTCTCACGGGTTTGTTTGGTTTCTAAAGGTTTTTCTATATTATCATTAATAAACATGTCAATCATATACAGTTGTATACGTGTTTTTTCCATAAATGTATTTTAATGAAGCAAAATGTTACAATGTTTATTTTATTTTTCCAAAATTTTAGTGAAAACGTTTTTCTTTCCCGAAACAAATCGAGTGGATTCAGTACTCTGGCAAATCGATCACACCAACTGTGTGTTCATGTTGCCGGTGACACCATACTCCGATTGATCTAAAATTTCTTTTTCTGCAACCCTGCGATCTATTTAAATACATAATTGAAATCGAGAAGCGACCAAGTTATGCAAATTTTAGAGAGCAATTTTTCTGTTCCCGCGTTTTATTGCCTAGTATCCTTAAAATCGCTGGAGAGTGTTAAATGTCGGTTGACCTCGTGATTTAAATCTTTCTCAGGCGAAATGGTGCAGGTTTCATTATGGAATTTCTTGATCTCCGAGCGACGGGAGTTTGTTATTTATATACCGACCTATCAACCTCGTGGCGAAAATTACATCTCTCGCGCCGATATCTTACAAATCAGTCTGAAATGAAAATTATCAACGAAATCACATTGAAATGACTCCTTTTACGATTTCTAGTTTTTAATAAAAGATAGCTACACATGTACAAGGCTGTTCTCAACATTTTGTATCTCGTTCAGGTTGAACTTGGCTATGAAAATAAAGGAAAGGAGTACATTGTGATGGGAAAAACACCCTTCCGGTTTTAGCTTTAATTCTGCGGCACTAACTCGGTACCGTTGTTAATCCTTTCACAAAAAATTTCCACCTCAAACTTGGTAGAATACTTTCAAAATGAAGATCCACATATATTCATTGACTACGTAAGAATCTCATATCATATATATATATATCGAGACGGAACATTTTTGGATTAGCGAGAAGCTAAAAAAGGTTATATTTTTCTTCTTCTTTCAATTCAAATGCACTCAAAATTCTACAAAATTAAACAACACGGAGCATGGGCTAAACATTTTTCCTCTGCAAATATCTCGACTCTCTTCTTGCCGGTAAACATAAAAATGTTACTTTTGCCGAGAGCTAATTATATAAAATTGCTTCTTTTTACTGAATTGCGCTAGTTTGTGAAGTCTGTGAAGGGTTAGGGCTGTGATCAGGTAAAGAACAGAATAAGGCGCCAGAGCAAACAGATTGTCAGCGATAATTCACTTGTTAACAATTTTCTTAGTTTATGTTGTAGTTCGTTTTGTCCGTGTTTTATTTGGCCCTTTTTCTACTCAAATATTCTCGCTTAACTAAACACGAAAATTTTCAGTGTACACACAATTTTCAGAGTCACATAATTTTCAGTGTACATACAATTTTCAGAGTCACCAGTGTACACGTTGCAAACCTGACTTCAGTTCTTGGGCATCTTTGTCGTTTTAGAAAAATAAATTTTCAACTTACCTTCGCATCCTCGTCCTCCTTTTTCCTCTCATCGTATTGTCCGTTGACGAAGCAGTTTTGATAAATGCTTGAACTGTTTACATACTTCTCAGTAAAAATCACACTTTTTGGTCAATTGAGCGCTACTTATCAACAATGAAACGCAATCTAATGAAGCCATTAGTCTAGTACCCAGGCGTTCTCTTCCCACTAACTCGTGACGTCGCGGATAACCTACGCATTACGTCACAGCATGTTCCCAGGACAATGGTCGCACCATGCGCTCGGTCTACAACGAATGTCAAAAGGACTAGGTCGAGTCGGGATTTATTCCCATTTAAAAGGGTGCTTGCAGTTGGATAAACTGTAAAGTTAAACTGTATTATGGTTTAAAATCCAAACCTCAAGCTAAAAATGTCCCATTTGGATTTCGCTCAATAAAATTAATTGCATAACATCTGGAAAATAAACTATTTAGGACAACTCTGAACCCGCAGGTACCAAGTAATCTGGAATTGTATAACTATTCCTTCCTCTCCATCCCAAGCAATTTATCTATTGCATTTTTTTCGAATTAATTCTTTCTTCCCATCCACGGCTGCGTTTTGTTTACAGCAAATGCAAGTAACAAGTTACATGAAACGTTTACACGGTCCATATTATTAAAGAGAAACAAATGATTTTGCGGTAAAATAACTTGGAGACAGCACACATTTCTCTGTCACTTATCTTGTCATTTATTCAACTGAATAGACGTAATAGTACAAGGCAGGGTAGCGAGAGATTAGGGAATGGGCTATACACAATACCAGAACTAGCCATAACCATAGTAGCAGAGAGTAATTATAATAAATTCTAAAGAACAATGAGTTCAGTTCAACAATAAATGAGTCCATTTGTGCTCACTGTTCAGGGAATGACAGGCATTCCTAATCACACAGCTGTAATAAGGTAGCTAATCTGTTTATGATCTAATCACTTGTAAAACAAGGTGTGTTAAACAGTACCAATCACATTCAAGAACTTTGTCATAACCACCCACGGTAAGCTCCTGCAGCAGCTTTGCCTGGAAGCCGCCTAAGCCTGAGGTTTTGGAACTTCTTCAACGAAGATCCGGGATACTGATTTATACCCTGTGTAGGCGTCAGTACCTCCTCCATAACCCTGGCAATCACCGACCCAGAATCCCACGCGCACCTTGCCTTTGTGGATGTTGTTACAGTGCCCCTCAATATGGCGGACACGGTGCAGATCTTGAGTGTTGCCTTCCCACATGTACACAATACCGTCAATTGGCAGGGGAGCTGCACATTCAGCACCGTTAAAAGTGAAATACCAGCGTTTGCAACAGGTTCTGCACTTGTAGATTCTCAGGGCACCAGTCCAGTAAACATGGAGGGCTGTGTCAGAGAAGTTCTTGGTAAACACACAGTCCTGTAAAAAATATTTTATAGACTGTCTTTTAAAAAACGTAGATGATTACATGTTATTTTTTTCTTGTTTGTTGCATCTGTGTAAAGCAATAGTAAACATTACTCTTAAACAACATGAATCGAATATGCAATTTTCAAACATACCTTTGTATGTTATCCGGTGTAAGCAATGAAAAAATAACAACTGGTAACAAGGGATCTTTTAAACTAAAGGAATGTTCCTCGGAGTTTTGTTTGAAATTTACATGTAAGTATTTCCAAAGAAGCCTGAAAAATTCTCAGCTTTAATGTAAAAAAATTGCATATGTTAAAGTGAAATCAACAATGTACTAATCGTTCACCTTGATCAGACCGTAGTCTGTTTGGTCATTCAAGTTCTGCCATGCGCACTCTTTCCAGTTCTTATAAGACATCGTACCAGGAGTCCCAGGGCATCCACTTGTTCCAGTCTCTCCGCGCTCCCCTTTTTGGCCGCTAGGACCGTGGACACCAAGTTCTCCCTTTGGTCCTTGCAATCCGTCGTCGGCAATAATTTCTTCTGCCGGCCAAAGCATGCCGCGATGTCGCCAATAGTGTGCGCCGGGAATGTCATTGATAACAGTTTTGAGATATTTCAGTGTTAAGTTTATCAACGTCCTGATTATAGGACGGGCGAGGAAGGATCGATCTATGGAGAACCTGACACACGGATATCTGTTTGGCACTTGTGGCTTGAAGAAGGTGGGTCACCAGATCTGCTAAAGCCGACCCGACCGTCTCAGGGCGTGCAAATTTGGCTGTTAAGTCGTTGGAGCCTAACTCCACAATCACTGGTCCGGACTTAAGCGCGTTATGTCCTCGAAGTCGCAGGAGAAGGTTTTGGAGATCGTTCGTCCGCCTTTGCCCAAGAAATGAAGGGAGCAAGTAGACCCTAAACCAAGGTCTTGCTCGCAGTTAGAATCTTTCCCCCGTATCAGAAATGTATTGAAACAGTGAACAAAGGAGTGACCAAGGATTAAAACTTTCGGCTTACTGGGACTAGCCATAAGGGGAAAGAAAACAAGAAAGTACTTAACTCTTTCCACAGGCAGAGGAACGAAGAAACTTGTTTCTGGTGATCCTGTTTGCTTGGAGCTCAAACTGTAGTGTGAGCCTGTTTACTAGATAGAAAAGCTTTTATCTGTCCCTGAACTCCATGAGTTGTGACGTAAGGGAAATGGCTAGGAAAACTCCAATAATTAAGTTAACTATAATAGAATAATGTATTTCTTCAAACGGAAACCTAAAATTACTAAATTAACCCTAATCTAATAGAGTTTTCCGATTAAACGGAAATGGAACGACTTTTTCCGCCTGTTATAGCTAATTAGATGCAAAGTGCCGTTTGTTTCAATTTTTACAATGAAATTTCAGTTGTTATTCATTGTTTACGAGTAGATTAAATTAGCAATCCTTGCAGTAAATACAATGTCTCGTGGTGGAATGCAAACTATACTCTTTTTAAACTGCTTGAAAATCAAGATACAATATTTACGTATCACAGTTTTCCCAGAAAAATATATTGAAAACAGCAGTATATTTTCTGAGACAACTGAAGAAAAATGTTTTTAGGTGCAAAGTATCCATGGTGTAAAAAAATAGTTACTGAAAGGAGGCGGCTTTTTTATCGCATACGTAAAAGCCTGTGAAACCTGTGAAACTCACAAGTAACGTAAAACAAAGAACGACCAAGACAACAAAGAACCTCGAAACAACAAAAAGCAGGAAAGCAATACAGGCGCGTAGGAGGGGGGGTTCGAGGGGTTCGAACGAACCCCCTTTGGAGGTCAATAATGGAGGACCGAAAACACAAACTGTTGATTTTCAGCTTTTAGCAAATAGTGGGGGAATGGAAAACAAACTTTGAGAGTTGCAGCTTTTAAATTACCCTGCACGAAAACGCTAAAAGCATCGGGAAAGTATTAAATTGTTAGGAGAATGGATCTAAGTGCCCTAGTATTATATGTAGTCAAAATAAATAATCCCATTGCTGAAAAAGTATTTCCTTAACAGGCGTCCGGGATTTGATAAATGAAGTATCAATAAACAAAATGCGGGGATTACAATTTCGGGGGACCCAGGTGATACGTGCATTCATAGTTAGTACTAACTATGGTGTATTTAGTGCATATTGACGATTTGACGCCGCTTTTAGTACATTGAAGGTGGAGCCGGGGTGGGGGCTTAACCTTTGCAGCACACATCAAGCTTTTGTAAAACGTTTAGTGTACTAAGCCGGTATGTATGTATGAATATATCAAGTTAACAAAACGCCGGAAATATTGTTGTTATGACTAAAAATACCAGTTATTTTACACTCCATCGAGTTTGAAATATTGACGTACACAATGCTGAAAATAGCATTTCCGGGCCTCTAGATTCAAAATATTCAGGGGGGACATGCCCCCAGATCCCCCTAGAGGCTCGCGCCTTCGGCGCTCGTATTAAATAACCCCCCTTAATAAATATTCCTGTCAATACGAACACCCTTACAAAAACTTCAGCTACGCGCCTGCAATAGCACCCAAAACAAAGAAACATTTTACAAGTTCTTACACCAGAGTAAACCCCAAACGTTAACGAACATGAAAGTTTTCGCAGCATAACTTTTTCACAACTTATTTTCCATCCAAACAGTTGCCATTTGTGGAACTTCACACTTCTCTAAGGTTTTGCAACTTGCTTTTTGCCACCAAATAAATAGAAATTTGGGAGTTGAAAATGAGGCGGTATCTTTTTGTTCTATTGTTTTCTTTTCATTAGCACATAAAAATTCCACGGGTAAACATAATATATCACCTTTTTTGTCGCACCTTAGGAGCGAGTACAACAGGCGAACATCACACGTATCTTGTTTTCTATCTTGCCTTTTGTTTCAGAATTAATTCTTCTTTCTTTCGAAACTGTGGCCATGTCATGTGGGCTGACTGCCTTCAGATATGCCATTTGACGAGAGCAATACTTTTTTGAGAGCTGCACTGCATGGTGATATTACACTGCCCTCGAGTTGTGGACAACACGCGCGGAAGAAAAAGTTACCAAAGCGTAAAATGTCAAATCATCGATACACACCTATTGAGAATGATGATTGTGCAGGCTGTTGAGAAATGTGGCCGCGAGTGGCGTAGCGTGCCCAGGTTAATAATTGGAAATATTTTTGTGCATTTTATTCGAAATAAAAAAGATTTTTTTTTAAATTCTTACATATTTTATTGGCAATGCACCACATTTTACTATATTGGTAAAAGCTCTCTATAACGAAACGTGGATCGCGCAAAATTTAAGATTTCCTGATTTCGAGTTTTCTGTTTACCGTTATTACGGTAATATCGATTTAGTGAGTAAGAAATACACATCATCAAAACTTCAATCCTAGAGCAATAACTAGTGTAACTTTTATGTCAATCCCATGAAGGGAAATTTTCGGTTTGGTCCCGAAAAAACTGTTGAACCCAGTCCCAAACTTGACAGCAACATCATTTTCTTCTGGGATAGCTTTTGACATTTTAGACTAACGTAGAATCCCACTTTCCTGAGGGATAGTAAAACAGAGAAAACAAGCCAGCAGATTAATGTACTTTTAATGGGTTAACTAAGTGAATTTAATAAGATTTTCAATAGGCGGAAAAATGTGTTCCATTTAAGTGAATTTTCCGCTAAATCGGAAAACTCTAATATACTTTTTAATTACGGAAACACCTTGCGACCAACACATAAAAGCCTTTATTCACCATAAAGCTCATTTAACATACAAGATACTTCCATTAACTGTATTTATTACGCTTAAACAGCAAGGAACCAGTGTTTACTTCTTAATTCTCAGCATTCTGTCTCAGAACTTGCCGGAGTAATGACGTTCCCCGTGTTTTATAAAATTTCACACCGTTGGTCTAAAAAAGAAATTTAAAAGAAATTTAATAGCCGGATTACAGACATACTTGTAGCTTAAGTTAAAATCTGTTTACGTGGCGGCCAGACGGTCTTCCTGCAAATCAAAACTCTCAAAGCGGGTAGCGATAACAGAAGAAAATATTTAAGCCATTTAATGTATTTCTCATACGATAGTTATTTTCGCTGACTTTTCTCGGACGAAAAGCGCCGGTTACCTGTCCTCTCCAATAAGTAATATTGTTCCAAGCCGTCGAGTGCTCCAATGTAAATATTTGCCATTTATAAGTGAATTGTTTGATAGTGAATATTTGAGTTCCGGGTGATTGCGTTTGTTTGACAGGACTTCTATTGCAAATAGAATGTGATTTATTATAATTAACACTTGGGGCAATAACCACTTGCTATAATTAACACTTCCTGTTTCTGCCAAGGAAGATTCACGGATCTTTGCAGGGTTCGAGATAAACCGCCCATATAGTACAGCATAGTAGAAGTATAACTTTGTTGGATTTTTATTTTAGGGGGTAAGAAACGATAGCTAAAATGGATCATAATTAAATAATCACGATCTCACTCTCTCGTCAAGCTTTATGACTAAACAAACAGGAAAAGGTTACCATACACACAGACGTTTGCGTGACACGCGTGACCCTTAGTCTCGCGCGCGCGTTCATTGAAGAACTGAGAATTTACATTTAAGATTGACTAATGACCTTTTAGTTCACTGCCGCTTATTGATGTGATGCCATCAGGAGCGATATAGTGTTTATGGGAATTAAAAGTCAGTAGTTTCCTTGGAATCAGAGATGGGAAATGTTCAAAGTATGTTTCCTTACTAACTGGATTTGAAGTTTTCCATGATCACAGTTGCTCGCGCGCTATCGACGAACTGAAGAGAAATAGAAGGTATGTGAGCTGACTAGGTAGTGGGGGTGAGGGTAGGGGTGGCTAAAAATGCGACTGCGTGTTTCCCAACGGAAACACATCTAAACTCTTAAAACTTATTCAGTAAAATTATTTTTAGGGCTTTTTAAGTTTACAGACCGAATATTACAGATAAAAAAGACAGCTGGGGCTTCCTTATTTCCCAGTATTAAACGTTTAGTGAGTGAGAAAAAAGGAATTTTCGTGATATGGCGTGGCACATATTTTTTATTCAGTGAAGAAAAATATTTCCTGTACTGAAAATCCGAAAATCGTACTTTTTTAAAACTGAAGTGTTTGCTATAGGGTGAATTAAAACATAAATGAAGAAAAAAAAAAAGATTTCGCATTTGTAGAAAAATTTTCCGTAAATTCCGCTTATTGCTTGTGTTGTCTGCGTGTGTTGTTTTAGAACATTGGAAAAATCTTTCCATTTGAATGCTTTTGTTTTGATTCCCTAAGATTAAATTTGGCGCAAAGCTCTAAAATGCTTAGCAAAACGAAACTTTCGTGATATGGGGCGTTAAGGCGTTAACGTTTGCAGTTCAATTGGGTGAGCGCTAATATGCATCTGCAACAAAGCTTTTTACCCAAAAACTGTTATCTGTGTTATGGCAAACTGTTCGCGTCTACGTTTGTTTTTAATTTTTGTGCGTATTGAGTTTGTTCCAATTATCTTAGGCCGACGGATTAGAAAAGCTCGCTATTTAGTTAATTTTACAGTGTCCATTTGACTACCCGGCATTACTAATCCTTTTTAGAACGATTTTAGGGCCAAAAACAACAACAACAAACCTGTTATTAATTCAGATGTCAGAAGGGAAGGCAAAATTAGTTCTTCAAGAAAGGAAAATTGGAAGCATTGCACCATGACTTTCAGGAAAATTAAAAGAATAAAATGTTAACCAAAATTGGAAAAGAATTTCGTGGTAACTGGGGCGAAATTGAAGAAGTAGAGTTGGCCGGGTGTTTACAGATATGTGTGTTCAAGAAAATCATGAGTGAAATATCATTTTTTTTATTTTGTTGTGCAACAGAAGGCAGAAAAAAAAATCCAAAAAAACAGTGGCAACAGAGTAAAACTGAGGCTGCCTTTTTGATACACGGAGTTTTAGCTTGAGCTCGGATGTCTCAGAGGTAACAGTTTCTTTAGAAACTAATAATTTTGTCTTTGGTACTGGCATTTCTCGCTTGGTCCTCATAGTTTTACGTGATTTGTGGAATCTTGTATTATCGCTATTTTTTTTTTACTTTTTTTCTTCTTTAGCTTCTTCTATTAAACTATACTTTGCAGCTTGTGCCTTTACGAATTTCCCAAATTTTGTACCTGTTGTAATTTTTGAAGTCTTCTGTGACATGCACTGTGGAAATCACTTGCAGTTTCAATGCGCTTTCAAAAATTTTAAAACTTTCAAACTTAAACCCGTTATTTTCACAAGCCAGTAACAACATTTGGTATATTTAGTAATTTTCGCGTAGCTGCGCATGCGTTTAATCCTGCAAATATGTCATAAGGAGAGTTCCGCAACTGAATGGCATCAAAAAGCAGACACATTTCCATTAATCTTCCTGCCTTTTATTTATAACAGCAAACGAGAAATCTTTACAAAGCACACCCAATAATCAAACGAATCGCTTGTTAAATAATTTAGCGAATTGATCACAGTCTCATTATAAGCGTTTATGCAGGAATGGAAGATTTGTCTCGAGATCTAAGCCTGAGGTTTGGGAACTTCTTCAACATAGATCCGGGACACTGAGTTCCAGCCTGTGTAGCCGTCAGCGTTTCCGTAACTGGGACAATTACCGATCCGGAATCCCACGCGCACCTTGCCTTTGTGGATGTTGTTGCAGTGCCCCTCAATATGGCGGACGCGGTGGAGATCTTTATGACCACGTCCTTTCCACATGTACACAACACCGTCAATTGGCAGGGGAGCTGCACATTCGGCACCGTTGAAAGTGAAGTACCAGCGTTTGCAGCAAGCGTCACAGTTGTAGATTCTCAGGGCACCAGTAAAGTAAACATGGAGGGATGTGTCAGAGAAGTTCTTGGTGAACACACAGTCCTGTAAAAAAAGTAATGATACTATGAAGGAAAATTAATACATAAATCAAAACATAAGTTCATTTTCAGCAAGAGAATGTCCGCGGAATTTTATAAGAGGTTGCTGTGTTTTTCTATGCAGTTTGAAGTTGCTCGCCTTTATATGTAAACTTCCTTGCGTTAGTTATATAGCACAGTCAAACACATTTTCTTTGATAAACTTATGACCCTTAAAAAATTACCTTGATCAGACCATTGTCTCTGCCGTCAGCAGTTTTCCACACGCACTCTTTCCAGTTCTTAAAAGACATCGCACCAGGAGTCCCTGGGTTTCCACTTGTTCCACTCTCTCCGCGCTGTCCTTTTTGACCGGGAGGACCCTGGACTCCAGGTTCTCCTTTTGCACCATCCGTCGCGTTAACACCAGGACTTCCTTTGGGACCCGGAGGTCCCTGGGGTCCAGTCTTCCCTGGGCTACCTCGGTCACCTTTGGTTCCTTCACGGCCATCACGGCCATCACGGCCTGGTGCCCCAGGCTTGCCGTGCATACCAGGGATACCGCCATAACAGCTGGTTTGCTGCTTGGAATAAGAAAAAATTGTGAGATACACTGACCTCGACTGCCGATTTTTTCATGAAGTGTGCAGTGTCTCTTTTATTTGCTTCATACTTTGGTTCCTGATATATATTTTCTTAGACTGAGGTAATCACCTAGAAGTGTATTTTATTATCAGCCGACAATTTTAATGAGAAGTTCAAGGAAGAAATTCCTTACGATAATTCTGTTAAGACACCTCTGTTATTTTTCCGATTTTATACAGATGCAACTTAATTTTAGCTTAAATCTTATTCTTATATATTGTAATATTTAACTTCTTTTTTAGGTACACTGAAAGGTTTCTTGTGACGTTTTAATTTTTACCTTTTTCTAGGGCCTCTGTTGACAACAGTTGTAAATGTAAAACCGATGTAGTAACTCCAATGAAAAAAAGGCTTACTTACTTACAAAGAAACCGAACGTTTTCTTGGGGCAAAATTTTTGGCTGCCTTGCTACTCTGGTTTTGAAAATGCGTGTTTAGTGACTTGTGTTTTTTTTTTTTTGCTCCCAGCGGAATAGGTTTTTTAACTTCATTAAACACCGTTAAATCGCAGTTAAGTTGTGAAGTTTTACCCTTTAATGTCACTGAGGTAAACAGTTTTTAAGGAAGATCTTTTTAGACGCAACAATTTTCTTTTTCCGTTCCTTTTCATGATGTTAATGTTGTAAATTACAAATTGTTTTTGTTTCCAATATTTCTACAGAAATTATTGACTTATTGATAAAATATGTATCTCGATGATTTCACATGTTCTGTTAGCTCAACTCGCTTCGTAGGTTTCGTTTCCACAGTATTTCGTTAGTGATGCTAATGCTTATGGGGAAGGGAGTGGGGCGAGGGAAGGTGATCTTTCTTACTACCCCCCTTGCACAGCGTTATAGAGGAATAAGGACATTTGACTTTGTCGCAGCCATTACCCACGAAATTAAATAAATATTAACGGGGCAAAAATTAACATTTGCAATAGGAAGTCGCTTACCATTTTGTAGGATGGTTGATTGGTTTTGTTATCTGCTGTTGCGCAGCAAACCAATAATGACATCGCAAACAGAGACAACAAGGAAACCACAGAGACTTTATGCGAAACGAAGGCCATTTTGTCTTCACGATTTGCTGCAAAGTTAGCAAAGACGATATTACTAAAACTTTCGAATTTTTTTCGCAATAACGATAGCATGGAGCAAGTCCTAAATGCCAATTTTGATTATTAAGGGTATTTGAATTCCGTTTTGGTAAAATGCTCAAATGTAAGATTACGATTAAGCTTTTTCAATCAGGTAAATAAAAACCAGCCTTAAAGGACGACTTTTAAAATCTCTCGCGGGAAGCTGAAATTTTAACCTAGCCGATAAAAAAATGGAATATATCCTGACGCGTTTGATAAGAAATAATAATGTGTACAAATTCCTTTCTTTTTTCAGATAACTAGTGATGATTTTTTTCTATTCTGTGGTGATACTAATTTTCTAAAATTTTGTGCAGATCTTTACACAAGTAAAAGAACTTCCAACAATTACTAATCCCACAGTATTTAACAATAAAGAAATATATAAAACAATTTATAACAGATAATGGCATTTTTGACCGTCTAATGATTTCTGCTTTAATCTGGAATGTTATCGATCTTATTTTTCTAGGAAGTGAATGTTGCTGTACAATTGATACGCGGAACATTCGGTGTAAATAGTTGAATTTTGTCGGCTTAACATGCGTCTGAATTCAATTGTCCACTAGCGATAGATATTGTGAAAACCGTTTAGCAAGTACGTGCAGAAAATACAAACTAACGGTCATACCTCAAAGCTCGAAGGGTCGCTTTTCTGTTCCAAGTACCTGTTGAACAACTGACTGTAAAGGAATGATAAGTAAGCTACGTGTACAATTGAATTTTCAGCCTTTGTGTTGACTTTGGTTCGTGTTCGGACCAGTTTGTTGTTGACCTTGAGTCGAACTGTTACAATAGCACATTACATCAATGATAATGTTTATGACAGTTGCTTTGTCTTTACCCAATAGGATTGAAGATTTATAGTCCCTTTTACGTTGAGTCGAACAAATATAAAGTTATTTTCGGGGTTAAAATTACGCGATGTTTTTCACAAAGAAACCACAAAGAGTTTTTTAAAAAAGAAAAATTGGATGATAGATAACTTTTTTCCACTACCAAGTCCCCGATTGAATTTTCTGTTTGTGTAGACTTAAACGAGCGATCCGAGTTAGAAACTCTCCGTTCGCAGTGCTTGTCAACACAGACGGGTTTGACTTGTTTGTTGAAATGAAGAGTAAAGGGAAAAATTATATTCAGGCAAATTCTTAGTTTGCTAAATTGTCACAAGACAAGAGCCACTAGATTGAGAAAAGATTTTTATGAAGAGCAGAAATTATTGATTGGAAACCTTAGCATTGTATTTCCTTTTTCATTTGCCTTAAAAGATTCATGGCGCTTTCGGGTCTTGATTATATTGTTTACATTATCGCGCTGGTTTGTTTGGTTTCTTCGTTGTCTTTATTATTAAACATGTCATGTTACTACTGTAACTCAACCGACGATATTTACTTTTCGCAACTAGTTGTAAAAACGTTTCTTTTCGCGAAAAAGTTGAAATCGTTTTGTGGTAAAATATATTATTGTGAATCATCACTGTATCATTTTTTGAGCTTGATTTTTTAATTCCATATTTAGATTGATTGATTTAGTCCTGTTACCTCAGTGTAACGAAATGTAGTTTTGACGTCCGCTAAATTGAAAGAAGTGAAATATTTTGGAAATAAATCAAACCAGGGTAACATAATGAAATACGGAACTAAAAATTTGTAGATTTAAAAAAAGAGACTGATTTGGTACTGAGATACAATTGCCCTGAACGTGGGGACGAAAAAATGTTGTGTTGGAGTTGATGTCGATTTTCGTACAACGCGGCATACAAATAACATCTCGGTGAAAATATTCATTTCAGTCGAACATCCCTAATTAAACACTATTCTCTTATTTTCCAGTTTTAACCCCTTTTCATATAAAACGGTAGATGTTTTATTATCCATTCGGTCTCTCAATCTTTCGTACCTACTAATTTTTTCTCCTGGTCTTTACTTTACCTTTATTTTGCCTTTAAAAATCGAATATTCAGCGCCGATCACAACATTCACTCTTGGGCCGCGCGTGTAAGTGTTAAATTTGATGTTACTGTCAATAGTTTTCAGTTTTAATTGTATCTTTCAATGTTTCCAGCTTATCTCAATCTAACTGACCGCGACATATTTTCACAGTCAAGAGGTCCCCTGAATGGAGTCATTTTTTTTTCGTAATCCTTTTTGTTTCTGTTTTTTTTTTTCGTTTTTTTTCTTGGCTTACTTTTTCTTCTGGAATACACCAACTACCCATATCCGCAGTGAAAGCCGTGTTTACGTGCACCCTGCCGAGATCTTCATTGATGTGGTCGTTTATCAAAAAAATCATTTAAATTTACCATTACTGTTTTTCATTTGCGGAAAATTCTAAGCAAAGGCTGTGTAGCCGTGACGGAGTCAGCTTCAGAACAACGCGATATGAAAATTGCATCTCATGATCAGTACAAATATTCATTTGAGTCGAACATCGTTAAACTCTATTCTCTTATTTACCAATTCTTATTAATAAGGCTGCTTCTCATATGATCACTGAAATCTTTGATTTCTCCAGTGCACCAAATCTCTCTCAGAGGTTGCTCTTTAGAAGTGGAATATTCACCGACTATTGCGAATCTTCGACCTTGCATGAAAAGTGTTTCATGTAGATACATACATTTTATTGAAGCTCCCTTTACTGGGCTTTTTAGCCACAATCTATTACAATACAAAATAAAAATTAAAGACTAAGAAATTGAAATAAGTCGTAAGTAAGCATGTTATAATTATCGATTGCAGTGTTCGCTTCTAATTGTATCTTTCAGTAATTTATATTAGTTGTTCCTCTCTATCTTGTGACCGCGGCATATTACCAAAGTCCAGTATTTTAATTAACAGATTTATTCAGTTTTTCTTCGTAATTCTTCATTTTTTCAGTGTTTTCGGCGTTTTCTTCCTTCTTTATTTAGCATGCGAATAAAATTTGTCTCATCCAAATCGGGCAAGAAAGTGATCAAGGCTCGATGAGGCACGAGCTGGCATCTAAAGATTTAGAAGACTGTTCGTTTGTCAAAAAAATTATTCTCATTTACCATTCTTTCGAAGGTTTTGCATGCAATTCTCAAAATTTTTTCTAGACCTATTGAAAGTGGACGTCGATGGCAGAAATAAATTTGTGAGTGTTTGGCGATGTTCTTTCGCGGAAAGATCGTTAATTTCGTTTTTATTCTTAACTTCTTGCTCGAAAATGTCGGGCAGTGGCGAATAATTGGTTTCGTTGGGTGTTGTAAGCTGTGTTTTCGCCTTTTAAGTTTGTTTATGATATGTTATTTATTGTAAAGGGCATTTTTGTAGAGGCACCAAGCAAAAACATTATTGTAATGCCCGTCCCGTCGAAATAGGTCGCCAATTCTGGGAAATTCAGGCTGTATAGACTGGAGTTTTCGTTCGTCACTGCAAAGCGATTTTCGTCTGTGACTTACCGCAGCCACAATTCGGCTAATATCACTGAGAACTGAAAATCTGTTCCCTTGCCGTACAGTGCAACTCTGGTTCGCTCATAGCCGACTGCATGGAAGTGGGTCGTTTATTGTTTTGCATTTACCATTACTTATTAAATTTGTTAAAAATTCTAAAAAAGGCTGTGTACTTTATTAGGAGTCAGTTTCGTAACAACACATAATAGAAATTGCATCTCATGATTAGTACAAATATTCGGTTGAGTGGACCAACGTTACTCTAATTTCGTATCGCTGAAATGGTTGATGCCCCTTAACGCACCAAATCTCTCTCAGGGGGTACTGTTCAGTCTCGTTCTCTTGAAAGCGAACAAGCTCCGAGCACTGACTCTTCGACCTCGTATGCGTGTTTCATGTTACTAACCAGAAACAATAACCTTTACAGCGCGCTAAATTTATGAACTTTGTCGGACGGATGCGTATAGTAATAAGTATCGATTACAGTGTTCGCTTCTAGTTGTATCTTTCTCTGGTCTATTTTATATTAGTAGTTCGTCTCTATCTTGTGACCGCGATTGAAGGTCCAGTAGTTTACTTAATAGTTTCATTTAGATTTTCTTCTTATTAACCCTTTTTTTTTTCACTGTTATTTTCGGCGTGTTCTTGCTTCTGGAACATGCTAATAAAATTTGTCTCACTCATATCTGCAGTGAAAGCCACATTAAAATGACAATTCTCAGCTGTCATCTTAAGATTAAGAAGACGTTCTTTCAGCACAAAGTTCATCTCAGTTTTCATTCTTTTCGACGTTTTTGCGGAAAATTCTCAATAATTCGTCTAGACGTATAATAATTAGAATGACTAGATGGCAGAACTGGATTTGGTTCAGTTTTTGGTGATATAAGTGCGCGTAAACGTCGTATTTCGTTTTTCATTTTAATTTCTTACTCGAAAATGTTAGTTAGAGACAAAAATATTCGGTTTTGTTGAGTGAAGTAATCCTGGCGTTTTAGTTTGTTTGAGAGATGTTCTTCATTGTAAAGGCAATTTTTGTAGAGGCGCCAAGTGAAAGATTTTCTGGGAACGCCCGTTCCGCAGAAGTAGGTGGCCAATTCTCGGTTATTCACAGTGTAGACTAGAGTTTTCGTCACCCAAAAACGATTTCACTTTGAAACCTTCTAAGAATTACTGCAGCTGCAATTCAGCTAATATCACTGAGAATTGAAATCAATATTAATCTGTTCGGCCCTCTTTTTTAGATATCCAGATCCTGATAGTACTAAAAAATACCTTAAACTTTATTTGGGATTTAGTCGAGTTCCATAACACGGATGATAAGTCGCATCAGTATTTATGTAAATATTCAGTAAAATGTCGCAAAATAAAATCCTTGGTAACTATAGCTATATATTAATGCACAGTTAATGTACGCCAATTTTTTACGAGCTACTGAACTGGTTTTGATAATAAGAAATAGGGAGAGCAATGAAACTAAATGAACTTTAATGAAAACATGGTTGTAGCATAGCCGAACGATTGCAGTTTAGCAGAAAAATAAACTATCGTGATATGGCCATGGGACGAATTACTGAATATATAAAAATAACTAGAGGGATCTCGTTAAGCTCCTCTCTTTATCGCTCAAATCCGTGATCACGCGGTTTAAAACTTTCTTTAATCCCAACAAAAATGAAATTATTCTTTAACAAAGTATATATAGTTGTGTACTTCAAAGTTGCTAAAGTTTTCTTTTTCTGAAGATTTGATTTAAGAGCTTGTTTTGCCACGCTTATCAACACAGACGAATTTGACTTGTTTGTCAAAAGCCAAATATAAAATTCCCATTCAGCTCGTTCTTAACTTTGCTTAATGTCAAAAGGGTACCTCTGCCTTAAAAAGGGTTCGTCATGAAGTGCCGTAAAGTTGACATATATGATTACACTTTATCAAAGAATTGACATTTCAAGACATGTTGTTTGCTTTTTTTCAGTCCCACGGGTTTGTTTGGTTTCAAAAGGTTTTTCTATATTTGCATTTATAAACATGTCAATCAGATACAGTTGTACGTGTTTTTCCATAATTATATTTTTAAGGAAGCAAAATGTTACAATGTTTATTTTATTTGTTGTTAACTTTTTGTGAAAACGTTTTCTTTCCCGAAACAAATCGAGTAGATTCAGTACTCTGGCAAATCGATCAAACCAGGCTGTGTATTGCCAGCGACTCCATACTCCGATTGATCTAAAATTTCTTCTTCTGCAACTCTGCGATATATTAAAATTACATAATTGAAATCGAGAAGCGACCAAGCTTAATGCAAATTTTAGAGAGCAATTTTTCTGTACCCGTTTTATTGCCTAGTATCCTTAAAATCGCTGGAGGTGTTTATTGTCGGTTGGCCTCGTGATTTAAATTTTTTTCAGACGAAATGATACGGGTTTTCATTTTGGAATTTCTTGATTTCCAAGCGACGCGTATTTGTACATCTCTCGCGCCGGTATCTTACAAATATCAGCCTGAAATGAAAATTACCAACGAAAATCACATTGGCATGACTTCTTTACGATTTCTAGTTTTTAATAAACGATGGCTACACATGTACAAGGCTGTTCTTAAAGTGGTATCTCATTCAAGTTGAACTCGGCTGTGAAAATAAAGGAAATGATCGATCGGAGTATATAGTGATGGGAAATGCACCCTTTGTTTTAGTTTAAATTCTGCGGCACTAACTCGCGCGGTGCCGTTGTTAATCCTTATACAAAAAAAAAATCCACCTCAAACTTGGTAGATAACCTTTATTATGAAGCTCCACATATATTTATCGAGACGGTACACTTTTGACTAAAAAAAAGTTTTATTTTTCTTCTTCTTTCAAATGCACTCAAAATTAAACAAAATTAAACAGCACGGAGCATGGGCTATTCATTTTCCCACTGCAAACATCTCAACTCTCTTCTTGCGGTAAACATAAAATTTTTTTTTTTCGCCTAGAGCTAATTATATCTAATTGTTTCCTTTTACTAAATTACGCTAGTAATTGAAGTCTGTAAAGGGTTAGGGCAGTGATCAGGCAAAGAGTAAAGCGCCAGGGTACCTAGATTGTCAGCGATTCGGTACTCACTCGTTAACATCTTTAATTTCTTAGCTTATGTTGTTTCGTTTTGTCCGTGTTTTATTTGGACCTTTTTTCTACTCTAATATCTCGATCGCTTTACTAAACACGAAATTATTATTTAGCGCAAAATGAGAGTCGTCAGTGTACACGTTGCAAACCAGACTTCAGTTCTTGGGCATCTTTGTCGTTTTATAAAATTAAATTTTCAACTTACCTTCACATCCTCGTCCTCCTTTTTTCCCGAGTCGTGTTGTCCGTTGACAAACTAGTTTTGTAAAATGCTCGAACTGTTTTCATACTTCTCAGTAAAAATCACACCTTTCGGTCAATTTAGCGCTGCTTATCGACAATGAAACGTAATCTAATGAAGCCTTAAGCCTAGTACCCAGGCGTTCCTTTCCCACTAACTCGTAACGTCACGATTACCTAGGACCATGGTCGCATCATGCACTCGGTCTACAACGAACGCCTGAAGGACTAGGTCCAGTGGGGATTTATTCACAAAAAAAGGGTGTTTGTAGTCGGATAAACTGTAAAATCAAACTCTATTGCAGCAGGTTAGTATCCAAAGAGAAGAATGACACATTTGGATTTCGCCCAATCAAACGAATTGCATAACACCTGGGAAATAAACTATTTAGGACAGCTCAGAACCCGCTAGTTCCAAGTAATCTGGTACTTTATGAGTAGTCATTTCTCTCCATCACTATAGCGCTTTATCTATTGCAATGTTTTTCGAGTTATCTGTCTTTTCCCGACCACGGTTGTGTGTTACAGGTAACAATAGTAAATGCTACATGCAACGTTTACACGCTCCATATTTTCAAGGGAAACAAATAATTTCGCAGGAAATAAACAGCGAGACAGTACACATTTCTTTATTAATCATCCTGTCATACGTAATATAATTTCATGGTACCGATGACAAAACTTCTGGCAGAAAAGAACCGTAACGAAAAAAAGTAATAATAATTTCTGAAGGGCAAAGATCTCTTTTCAGTTCAACAAAAGGTGTGTCCATTCAAGCTTACTTTTTATAAAAGCAATTATAATTACAATTATAATCACAGCTGTAATAAGATATCGAGTTTGCTCATACTCTAACTACTTGTAAAATAAGATGTGCTAAATACCAATCTCTTTCGGGAATTTTTTTATAACCGTCCTCTACAAGCTCTTGTAGAAAAAAACCTGTTTTGCTTGGAGGTCTAAGCCTGAGGTTTAGAAACTTCTTCAACAAAGATCCGGGACACTGATCTATACCCTGTGTAGGCGTCAGTACCTCCTCCATAACCCTCGCAATCACCGACCCAGAATCCCACGCGCACCTTCCCTTTGTGGATGTTGTTACAGTGCCCCTCAATATGGCGGACACGATGTAGATCTTGAGTATTGCCTTGCCACATGTACACGATACCGTCAATTGGCAGGGGAGATGCACATTCAGCACCGTTGAAAGTAAAATACCAGCGTTTGCAACAACCGGTACACCTGTAGATTCTCAGCGCCCCAGTCCAGTAAACATGGAGGGCTGTATCAGAGAAGTTCTTTGTGAACAGACAGTCCTGTAAAAAAGTATTTTATATTTTTTTAAAATTTTGAATAGGATATATGATTTTCACACATATCCTTATCTGGTAATTCATTGTAAACAATCAAAGAAATAACTATTGGTGATAAATTAAGGGATCTGTAAAGTAAAGAAATGTTCCTCGGTCCTCGGAAAAATAGGATCTGTTGAAGAAATGAAAATGAACACTTCGAAGTATACAAACCATTTACCTTGATCAGACCGTAGTCTTTGTCGTCATTCAAGTTCTGCCATGCGCACTCTTTCCAGTTCTTATAAGACATCGTACCAGGCGTCTCAGGGGTTCCACTTGTTCCACTTGTTCCAGTCTCTCCGCGCTCCCCTTTTTGGCCGCTTGTACCCTGGACACCATGTTCTCCCTTTGGTCCTTGCAATCCAGGAGGTCCCATTGGTCCATTACTTCCCGGGGTTCCTTGATTTCCGTCACGACCATCACGTCCATCCCGTCCTGGTATCCCTGGGGAACCAGGCTTGCCATGTGTACCCGGTTGACATGCACAACAGTAAGGAGATGGCTTTGAATAGAGCAACAATTTTTGATATGCTAGTTTTGTATTAATGGATTGATTCTGACAATGCAAAGTAAATGTTGTCATCGTGTTTGTTCTATACTGGCATTTAAGAGAGAGTGGGAAGCGATGGCCTAATGGTTAGCGCACTGGAATCCGGATCGAGCAGTCCGGTTCCGAGCCCTGGCCGGGGTCGCTGTGTTCTGTTCTTGGGCAAGACATTCTACTCTCATAGTCCCTCTCTCCACACAGGTGTAAAAATGCTGGGGGGTGGTAACCCTGGGTTGGACTTGCATCTCATCCAGGGGGAGTAGAAATATTCCAAGTCGCTTAATTCTGCGGAAACAGGGATAATCTCCGGCGGTATGCAGCACTTGGCTCGACGCAGACTTAACCTATGATTGTTTTTAAGCTAGTGATGTTGGGATTTTTTAAATTATCCTCTTAAGTATCCTCTGGAGAGCGTTTTCCAATCGCCCCGTTCTCAACAGTGACTGAAAACGCTGGAATATAATAGTATAGGTGGAAGGTGAAAATGCAAAAAAGCAAAAAAAAGTTAATATGTTTTAAAACAATTTGTTTAGACTTAGTATAATACAATACCATGGCTTGGTCAACGGTTTGCTTGGCGTTGCTGTTTCCCGGAGAAACGCAGAGCGTGACCAGCAAAATAAGCAATAAACTTGACATAGTGTGGAGCTGTATAATTATGCCAGTTAATTCAATAGTTTACAGTGTTCCTGTGGCCTGTGGATGAGAGAAAGTTTCCAAATAAGTCCGTGCTCCAACGTAACACTGCTTTAAGGTGGCTCATAACAACTCAGATCCCCCTTTTTGACATTGTGGTACATGTACAGCTGACCCGATTATGAGACTAAAAAGCGTTTACTCTAAGCCAGTAAGGGTCTTATCACATAACACCTCCGATTTAAAGAGACAGCAAAACTTTTTCACGTGGAAACCTGAAACAAGGTAAAAAAATACCCTGTCTCTAAGCGTTTTAAACTAACAACTAAAAACTGCTCAGTGGAAGTTTTTTGACGTTTTATTCGTGTGCAAGCGACAAAAGAAATGTTTTTGACAATTTAAAAAAGATCTGTCTAGAGGGTTCAGAGCCACCTTAATTTAATATTAAAATAACATAGGGCGGAACCCTGCAGACTTATTTAAAAACAGCTGTGCCAAGATATTTATTTTTTATGCTATTTAGACAAACAAAATTCGCGCCGAGTAGTTTTAAATAGGTTACCTTTGACATCCTTGGACGTTGCTATAGTAACGAAATTTGAATTTTTTGATGTCCTGGCGGCCTTAATGTATTTAATGATAACTCAAACATTTGCACTAAAGACTTTATTTAACATTATTGGTGTAGCCGTGATAGAATACTGAAGGCGGGAATGTTAATAACCTTAAACCATGTGCGGCATCAAACATTTTGTGACTTTAAATAAATAACACCCCATAAAATGCTTAGGATGTTTTAGAGATTCGGTGTCAATGTATGAATCAGCAGCTAAAGTACAAGGGAAAGTTTTATAATTTTCAGTGACATGGTGTAGCGACATGTAGCAGACACGAAATCACAGCATCATGGAAAACATGTAGCAGGGGCACGTTGCAGCGGCACGTCCCCGGGGTTTACGTCTGGGGCTTCTGGGACGTGCCGCTGCAATACACATCTCTACTACACCTCCCTTCACGCGTATCTTTTGACAGCTAGTCCTGCAACCTAAAGATAACACTCTTACAATGACATGAAACAATTTGTATTCGTCAAAAAGATAAATAAATTCAAACTGTTTTAAGTGATTAAAAACGCGAAATCTTCAGGTTAAACAGATTAACCTAGGTTAGCAACAGATTTAACCTGAAAACCATTTAGGGCTTAAACATTTATATTATATCCACCTTAAAAAATACCCTGAGTACGAAAAGAAGTCCAACTGATAAATTTGCAAGTCTTTTTTAACTGGCCCAAAATGATCCGGGTTTGGATGGGAAAATTGAAATTTTAAACTTTTGGTCCTAGACCAAATAATTACTTTAAGATCACGTTTTCATACATGCCGGCATATTCAGACTATTGAATTTCCCAGTTCGCGTGACCCAACGCATGAACACCGCGACACAAGATATCTAGTAGGATTCCATTGATCGGATTTACATAGGTTTGGCAGTGAATGTATTTGTTATATTTACAGGCCTTTACACGCTGTACGTCACCAAAAATCTCAAAGAAGAAAAAAATATCCTTAGATATGGGAAGAAAAGGCTCTTTAAGTTTTCTTTTTGTGGCTGCATTAAATTGTCATAATGAAAAACACAATGTTGAAAACAACCGCTTACTTTAACAGACAATAACTTATGCATGATTAATTAGAGTATAAGAAAAGAATGATAGTAAAATACCAGTGCACTAGAGCAAAAGCAGTGACATTTGCAGATAAATTTAGTCTTTTTACCAATACAATGCTAGCAATGCTAGTAATGTTTACCTTAATCGTGAAGATTCAAATGCAACAAAGATGTCAAAGCTAAACAAGACTTCGCTTTCAATCCGAGAGCTTCACTGCTAAGGGTGTATCACTCGTATGAAGTCGCAAGCCAAAATGAATTTGTATAACTCTTGTTTGTTCTTGTCAAGTACTTGACAGAACATGACTGAAAACTAATACTTGGGATTTCGTTTAGATGTTAAGATTTCTTAAAACTCTTCGTCGTGATTGGTACGCAGTTGATAATCGCCAGATTCATGACCTGACATGTTATTTTACACCGCGTCATTTCACTTAACAAAGAGAGCTACCTGAGAAAATGTTCTGACTCGTCTGACTCAAAGCTATTTAGTATCATACTAGTAAGCTGCATGACTGTGTCCAAGTCTGAATTAACGTCATGGTCCAAAATAACGAGGAACCTGATAAACCTTTCTCAATAATAGCTGCCATTGCCAATTTTTCATAAGGAAATTGAGGGTTTACCTCGGTGTAAAAACCTGATAAATTTTTCTTTGTTTTGGAGCTATTGTTTTCTTGTTCTATATTGTTTCAAGGTTCTTTATTGTCTTGGTCATTCTTTGTTTTACGTCACTGGTGAGTTTTTAAACCGAGGATGAGCCAAAATTGAGCTTTCAAAAACCTACAGAGAACCTCTTTGGCAAATTGTGAGTAAATGTTTCAGGGATGGAGAGGGTGGGGAGGGTAATGTATCTAGGATTTATTTCAAGAACTCCTCATTGGCAGATTGTCAAGCTGAGCGGCTTATTTTACGCGTCGAGTGAGCACAGGGAGACCACAACAGCTGAGAAATTGAATAAATTTATAAAAGAATATTACTCACGTGGCTCCGTTAGTTTCTTGTGTTGTTTTTAACCGGGCAGAGACTGGGCCGGGCCCGGTTCATAAATCGCCCGGAATTTTTTCGTGTCGGTAAATCGTTCCAGACCCGCTCGGCCACTTCCTTGGCCAGGATTCAAAACACGCACTTTTGATATTTACTCGGCAGGAGCTATTAAATCAATCTTCTATTTAAAATTTTATCTAAAACCCTGATTTCTGTTAAGCGTGAAATATATGTGTTAATGTTATTCAAGCGTTTGACTCAAGAGAGTACTGGGTTGCGAAACCGGTGATTGTTTTGACAGGTCCAAACCGCTATGTCAGTCACGCAATGTTTTTGAAGCAAGCTTTACGCATATTAAACTGCTTAAAAAAAGGCTGGTAGCTAGAGCATTTTTGAGCCAGAATAATTCTTTGAAGATACTTTCCGAATTAATCATGTCCATTTTCATCCGTGCACAGTTGAGCCGGCAAAGTCGCGTATCAGAGACGATTGAATGTTTGCACAGCAAAATAATCTTTAATTCTATTTTGATTCTTGATGAAAAAGCTTTACTTCAGTGTTTACTTACACACTTCCCAAGACTTCAGAAAACAAAATGGTAATGTATAGTTTTTCTACGAAATATGATGGAATTTTTGAAAGGATCTGTAAAGCCAGCAAGTAAAACAAATGGTCTACAAAATGAAATATTGGTGCCACTGCGGGTAATTTCATTAATTGTAATTAAATTCTACCACGGCATGCAAATCTTCACGGTTTTGAAATTTTCTAAATCTTTAAGCCTTTCAAAATGTTTCTTGACCCCATCTTGAATAAAAATTCATTTGAAACTTTTTTTCATGTTTCTTTCATTTGTTCAAGTTTTAGTTGGGTTTTTAGGCTTTTGAAACGAACAAGATCTATTTATAGATTGAGGCACCGTGTGATGTTTTTGATTACCTTGTTTGTCGTAGTAGTTCGCTCGGCCGCTTTCTTCTGTTTCTTGGCCAGGATTCAAATCCCGCACTCTTGATATTTACTCAGCAGGAGCTAAGATTACTCTCCTATTTAAAATTTTGTCTAATACCCTGATTTCTGTTATTAAAGCGTGAAATGGATATTTTTGTGTTTATATTCAAGCGTTCGACTCAAGCGAGAACAAGAGCGCGAAACCGGTGATTGTTTTGACTAAGCTTTTTTTACGTCAGTCACGCAATGTTTTTGCAGCAAGCTTCTGCTTTTAAAAACGGCTGGCAGCTAAAGCATTTTTGGGCCAGACTCTACTTTGAAGATGTTTTCTGTTTAGCAAGAATTGTGTCCATTTTGTCCATTTTCATCCGTGTACAGTGGGCCGACAAAGTTGTGTGTCACAGACGGATTGCATGTTTACACAACAAAATATAAACCTTGTTTTGGTTCTTGCTCAGCTCAGAAAACAAAATGGAAATGTAAGTTAGTAATATAATAATTTCTACAAACTAGAATGGAATTTGGATCGGTAAAGCCATCGAGTAAAATAATAGACGGCAAAAATAAAAACTTGCGCTTTGGCTAATTTTACGGCTTTAATTTAAAGTATTCAAATTTTTAATGCCATTCAAATGTTTCTTGGCCTCATCTTGAATCTTTTTTTTTCTTTTTTCACATTTAGTTGGGATTTTTAACAGCATATGTTATCTAGTACGCGTGATCTAATGCATGCCCTTTTTTAGTCTTTTTATTTTCGTTTGTAATTTTGTTTTGAAGTTTTTCTGTTATTCTTGACATTTATATGTAACTCGTTTTATTTTTATTTCATTTTTATTTATGTGACTCGTTTTATTCGAGCAAGAGCCAATTCTGTAATTTTCTGGTTACTCCACTCATTTTTGCGAGAAATAAATATATTTTTTGGTTTTTCATTCGAGGGTTTTTAATTTCACTCGGAACCGAACGGCGATGAAAAAATTACCTGTTATGTATCACGCAAGCAAGAACTGGCGTTTGCGTGACTGCTTCCCAAAATGCAGCATATAGGCAGGTTTTTCGATCGAAGAATCAGATTGACTTGAAGAGCTGGCGTGTTTAAAAGCTAAAAAGCTTTCTAATTTTTTATTATTCCTTTTTTGTGTGTGATACATTCTTTTAAAAAACCTTAAACGCTTCTTAGTTTTTAACGAATTATTTCTAATTGTTTGTTTGTTTTGGCCGTAGATCATTTGTAATGCTATTCAACTGTTTGAGTTCATTTATTCAAGATAAGAAATACACAAAACGTATTAAACTTGTGTGTCACAGCTACTCGCCCCTAAACTACTGCTCGGCTGGCGCCATCACAAAAGTGCTGAGGAGGGCGGGGGAGAAGGGTTAAGAGTAGAATGTGTTATGGGAAGGAGTAGAGTCGAAAGCTGCAGGGGATGGGGGAGGATGGAGTAGGAGTGGAGATATTCGAAGGTGAATGGCTAAGAAAAGGGGGAATGGGGGGAGGTGGTGGTGGTGGGGGGGGGGGGGTTTGAATAAAAATCCATGCTTGATTATATCGCGCAACCTTTTTTTCATGGTTTTCTTATCAGAACAGCTGTTCAAAATTTTACGAGTAGCCTGCACTTTGTTAAGTGCATAATAATGATAATAATAATAAATAATAATAATAATATTTATATAGCGCTATTCAGCTAATCTTCCATTATCATTGGATAAAAACTAAAATCTAAAAATACCGAGGTTATTCATTGTTCAAAAAAATAGGAAGCCTAAGCAGGAATTTGTTCAAGCATGGACAAACAAACCACAGACTTGTGTGTTTCTCAATTAAATGGTATTTTAAACGTTTTTGCTGCACTTGCCTAATCAAGTAGTTAAACATTAACCGCCCGGTTTTAAGCTTTAAGCTTTAGGCGTCTTGTTCGATATGAACAGTCAACAGATACGACAACACTGTTGTCATATACTGAGTTGTCTTGTGCGCCAGCGGATCTCACGATATGTTATTTTATCCCTTAATAACTAATAACTGTTGCGGTCTCCCTGTGGAGTGAGTAGGGAAGGGGATGCACTTGGCATTACAAGAAATCCTTTCTGTCAGATTTTCAATGGACGACTAAATTTTACTATAAATGTCGGAACGCCGTTTGTACGTTATAAGTGTCCTTTCTGTGCGATTTTAAGGCTTATTTTTAAACGCCAAGAAAAATATATCTGTTCGGATACGCTAGCTGAATTTCCAAACTTCAGAAAAATTTAGGGAACGAAATATTATTAACCGTATTTACGAGCCGCTGATGCCTTTTCGAAAATCGTAGCTGGGCTTTTTAACTGGGCGTTTAGTCCAGTTCATAGATTCGGTAGCTCATTATACAATTTATTCCTCATTCTCCCTGTTGTTTCGTTAATGAGGGTTTTGTTTTCTGCGTATATTTTGAAGGAAAAGGATAGACGTCATGTTATGTTGTGTAGAATTAGGAGGAACGCTAGGAATGAGTTGGATGACAGGGGAGGAAGCAGGTGAATGCGAAGTTTTCGGGACGAAAAGATTGAAAAAGTTGTTCAAAAAACGCCATTTTGAATAATAGCGGACATATTTGATCGGTGGAGACTAGAGGAATCGTGGACTCTGGGGACGAGAATGGCGAGTCGCAGCCTGAATGTGCGTTTGGAATCCAAATGAACCGAAAAGGAATTTTGTAAGGATGACAAGAAGAATTTCTTTTGAGAGGAGGTTGAATTATATAGGCTGTGCACTGAAGGCAGACGGTGATGAGAGACGAGTTCAGGTATGACATGTGTTTATAATAGAATGTAGTTTGCGCGTTCCTATGTTTATTGACCTTTATTGCCAGCTTTCGCTTTGATTTTGGACCGGCGATCCGATTAAAACAACTGTTTAGTAAGAATACTCAAAGCAATGGTCGTCGGGTTATTGTTTTTGGTTCTTTAAGAGCATTTTATCGGCATTGCAATATGTATATTTTTGGAAGAAATGCGTGGTTTACGTTTTTGGCTGTGTTTGCTAGATCTGGTTTTGTTTGGCCAGAAAATTACTGAAATAAGCTTAAGCTTAACATATTTCTTTTACCTTTGTTCGCTTTTTGGAGGCAAAGTTATTTTGGCTACTGTGTGCAACATTGAAGGTGATATGAAGATAAAGAGGGTTAATTGTTACTGATATCCGTTTGCTTCAAATCTGTTTATAAGCTCGGGGAACTTGCTACGAAACGTCTAGCCTGCGTTGCAGACGAACAAAACCCCGGTTATATCCGTCTGCGAATTAGAGCACAAAAGCTTGTTCCGGCCCCCCGCGTGTTACCAGGGATTTCTATAATAACCTCTGATTGGCTTTTGAATAGGGCTGTTCTTTCGTGCGCCGCAATTGGTCAAGTGGATGTTGTGAAACCATAGTTACGCGTTCGATGAATACCAGATACCAGTTAGGTCAATTACAGTAAAACGTTTTTGTCATATAACTTGTACATTTGCCGTTCGATGGAATTGGTCATCCGATTTATTTCGCTTTTCACTCGTTTAGAAAGGGCACTATATGTTGTCAGCTGTATTATTTGGAGGCGTTTTAAGTTGAGAGACTGTCGCTTTATTTATTAATAGCAAATGTGTAAAGGTCATAGTCACGGCTTTCCGTTTGTATATTTTGACACCTCTGTTTTAAATTTGTCGCATGTAATTAATATTGCGGTATGTCTTGGAACATTCATATTTGTAAGATATTTGTAGAGCTCTCGAAATATTCGCCCTGATTCTAAATTTTCCGTGAAGATGTTGACTATACTTGCATTCTGCATTTGTAATGCAGGGTTCGGCTGTTCATTGTGTTGCAAGGTGGGTGGCTTTTCATCACGGATGACGGATGTGCGTTGTGTGACATTCTTTCACCACCAGACAAATGTAGATTATTTAACATTTCTTCCACGACCTTTTTGCTTGTCAGTTGTGTTTGCTTCTTGGCGCTATTGTTGTTTTCTTTTTTTATCAGGTACATGTAATGCAAACCGGCTGCTTTTTTATCGCTTCAAACGCTAATTCTTACCGATCTGCCGTGATCGCCGCCAAGTTTATTTTGTATCTGTTATTCATCAAAAGCGAAATTATGGTGTTACGAGATCCATTCGACCAATCACGGCGCATGAAAGAACGGCCCTATTCAAGAGCCAATCAAAGGTTATTATAGAAATCCCTGGTAACACGCGGGGGGGCCGGAACAAGCTTTAATTTTGTGCTCTAATTCGCAGACGGATATAACCGGGGTTTTGTTCGTCTGCAACGCAGGCTACAAAACGTCCAAAACGGAAATAATTTTTGAAACTGCATGAAACTGATATTGCATGGCTAAAAATAGTTGCCTAAGTTCATGATGGTGCATGCTCCCATTATAGTCGAGCTACATATAGATCTGCTACGAAATGGAATGAAGTTGTTTAAAAACCGATAGCCTATTGAATATTGGTCATACACCGATACAAGCAATTTGTTCTTCAAAAGAAAAAAACCTGGCGGTTTGCTGCTGTGTGAGAGTTTTAGGGCCTGTTTAAATGATTCATGAATGACTCATTCCGGAACAAGTTAATCCCATCCTGATATATTTCACTCTATCTGTTTACATGATACCAAGACAAAAGTCAAGTCATTCCCGAATGAGTTCATTCCGGTTTTTAAATGAATTTGATTCCGAGATGAAACTGCATCTTGTGAAACCACATACAGAGGTCACAGTTTGAACTCAGAGCAAAAAAATGTAAATTATAGCGTTTACTGTTTAGCCCGAAGAAGCAGCCCTATGGTCAAATTGCTTGTTAAAATTGCAGATATAGCCATCATGAGCATTAAAAATAACATGTTTGCGCCAAACATACGCCATCTTGTTTTGATCTTGAGTGAAAACTACGCACATGAAAACGACTTTGGTTGAGCTGGTCGATTATGTCATGTGGAATGTATGCAGTCAACGAACTTCATTGTGAACTTGTTCCGAAATATAAGTCATTCTGGAACTATATGTAAACAGGCCCTCATGTGCAAGCAGGCTGCAAGGCGTGTGAGGCATGGCAGCGATGTATATGAGGTAAAAATCCCTACTCCAAATGAAAAAGTTAATCAGAGTGCTATATTTAAGCTAACTGATCTGCTATTTAGCTGGCTAAATACTAGAATGGATCGCACACCTTGCTGCCTCGCACTTTTGTGACGACCTGCTGTATGACCCCTTATAATAGACTGTCTTTACTAACCCGGTGGAAGTCGTCGTTCAAAATATGGGTATCACAGAACTGTAAATTGTAGATCACTACAGCAAGGTTTTTTGATGTTGCATGTGTTCATGTGTATACATAGTACTCGTGTGTGGAAAAATTCACTGCATTTAGTGGGTTTCTTGTTTAGTTTTGTTTTGTTTGTATGCACTGTGACCAGTGATTTTTTTTTCCTCCCTTCCCCTCAGGCATTAGCAGGCCATTCACTTAATGTTATGCAACTGAAAGAAAGTAAAATCCTGAGGTACAGTACCTGGGAGAAAAGTGAGTGGGGGGACTCCCCTGCCTCCTATGTTCTCCCACCATGGAACTCCTTTGTAAAATACTTATACCAATCAAGTGTAAAGGTGGATGACGATAACTTGCAGGACTGTCATTAAGTTTTAATGCAGCCAAACATTGAAGTTATCACCCGTAGCATTTCATTCTGAATGCAACTTGTAAAGTAACACCAATCAAAATGTTTACCTGTAACATTGAGTGAGCTCATGATCAGCCGTAACAGGTGTTACGGGTTACAGCCCTTAATGACAGCCCTGGATAAGGGATGATAACATTGTTGGTAGCTGTGAAATGAATTCTTTATCTTACCTTCTCAATTGTGGTGCTTTCAAGATATTTACTATACTTAATCGTTTGTTTTTTTAAAGGTGTTATTTGGTGAAAATTTAAAAAGAATATTTGACAGGTGAACTCACGTAAAAATGCAAGGTGAGATTGTGTGAGTCCTTCTTGGGTTGCTGTATGTTCATCCCACGTAGGATGCTGCCTAAAGGATTCTAAAATGACCTGGGTGGGGTGTCACCTAGGATCCTGCTTATTACTCCAGGTGGGATCCCACTCAAGATACCTGCTGCTAATTCCACATGGAATTTTAGCTGTGCATTGATCCCAGGGTGCATGGATCCCACCTGGGATCCTAACTAGTTCTAGGCAGGATCTAAGCTGGAATCCCATCTAATTCTAGGTCTCTACGCATATTATCTGAAGTGGTAATTCCACATGATCAGGCAAAAAAGATATATTAATTAGCTGTCTTTGATAACAACAGAATCAATACACTGTAGTGTTGTCATTTGAGTTTGATATATTCAATGTAGTCATCTCATTCATCATAAATACATTGTAATTCCATTCATGTGGCCACCAATGAGTCACAAGGTGACAATATTAAAGCTAGGTGTTCTTTAAACAAGAAAATGACTGGTACTGAGCATTTGCTCAGGTCAACTTGAAGAGGCTTTATAATTATTATAGGTAGGTGATTGTATTAATGGGGTGGTGGTAATGGACTTGGCCCATTATTATTGTTTTTTGATTATGTAAAATTACTGAAAAGTTTTTTCAATAACTCAATTTTGTTGGAAAACACGGTGCAAAAATGTATTTTTCTTGGCGTTTACTGTCTTTTTATACCACAGCTTTGTGCAACATAATTCAAATTGCAGATTTTAGGAATGAGAAACTCCGTTAGCCTATAGCCTTCTCAGCCAGCAATCACTACCAAGGAGCTTTATCAATATCAAGTCTGAAGCGGCTTAACATAAGATTCCAAACTAACCTACAACAAAAATCGCACTTGACATCAGCTTCATACATGTACCTGAAACTTTTCGATATTACTCTGATGCTCTACCATTACAAAAATATACGAAATGACCTCCGTCCAAAAATAATCGTCTTTTCAGACTGAAGGTAACTAATAACATCAAAATTTCGCCACAGGACGAACACGAAAGCATTCAGAAAAATCACAATTACACCTTAACAATTATCTTTCAAAGTGTCTCAAACCGATACACTGAAAGGCCAATTCATTTCAACACAAACAATGTGATATCTCTAATGTAGACGTCATTTCCCGCCCAGTTTTAAGCTTCTTTAAGCTTCTTGTTTCGTACCTAAAACGACATTTTTGTCTCTCCGAAAACAACAGACATAACTTTTTCCATCTAATGAAAGTTTGAGATGAAGAAAACTCCAGTTTTGCATCACACTTTAAACGGAAAATCGTAGGAACAGATAGTCACCGAAACGGTCTGTTGGGTGCCCCTGATATTTTACAGGTGGAGTGGGTTGGGAGGGTAACGTAACTGGGATTTATTTAAAGCACTCCTTTCTTGCAGACTGCAGGTGATACATCCCAGTAATATTACCCTCTCAACCCCATTCCATCCTGCATTATAATTTCTTCATTTTTGCTTCCTGCTCTGTCTGTTATTTTTCAATGTGCCTATTTACTCGCTTTGATGGCCTCTATATCGACATCTACATGCGTAACTTGAAAAATCTTATCAAGGACAGTTCGCTTGTGTCAGTTATCAGTTATTGACTCCTGCTCGGTCACTCAGCTTTTTAAAGCAAACCAAATTAAAAGTTTTTCACATCTTTCGAGTTCAGCGACAAAAAAAGCTAATTTAACATGAGCAGTGACATACAGTGATATAGAAAGTGTGAAGAGCAATGTCTGCGGTCTTTGTGAAATCTAAATGTTGTCTGACTGATTTATTTTAGTTCAGAGTGAACTCAAGAGTCTTTGATTCCCATTGAATGCCAGCGCTGGACCGGATTCGTTGACAACTCAGTCAAATGGAAAGACAAAAATTTAACATGCAAATTTAGTATTGCGTTAACATGTAAATGCAGTTATAATTATAATAATACCAGGGTTTTGGCAAATTTGTAGGCTTTGGTATGATCCAGCTAGGTATTATACTGTGAGTAGCCTTTTGTTTAATGTCTAATTGAAAAAGCACAGTGCAGACGATGAACAAAAATGCAATTCTTGTCGCGTGCAATCTAAGCCGCTGGAATCTACGCTAGCGCTGGAAAAGGCCGAGCTAATGTCATCTTTGCTACGCTTTCGCCTTTTCTTTCCTCGCTTTCTGCGTGCACTTATAACTGATCATTATTTTTATCATTTTTTCCATCTCTTTCTGAAGTCTCTTCTCAGATATATATTTTTTCTCATTTGTAAAGCAGTTTGTTTCAGTCCGAGTTACCGAAGTCTTCAGTCAGTGATTTTATTGTCCCGCTATTTTGTGGGTTGCATTGTATGATCATAAAAATGCTTTGCGATAATCTTATAAGCAGACATTCTTGGTCAAACATCCTGCGTTTATTGATTGACTATATGCATACACGAGACAAAAAGTACCACAGCTTTAGCATTCCAGTAATTAGCGAAACTACTTTATATATAGTTTAAAGCAACATATCACCGTCCATTACTACTTAGTATTTATGCAGGAATGTTCGATTTGTCTCGATATTTAAACCTGGGGTTTAGGAACTTCTTCAATAAAGATCCGGGACACTGAATTCCAGCCTGTGTATGCGTCTGCATTTCCAGAACTGGCACAATTACCGACCCAGAATCCAACGCGCACCTTCCCTGGGTGGATGTTGTTACAGTGTCCCTCAATATGGCGGACGCGGTGGATATTTTGTGTATTTCCTTGCCACATGAACACAACACCGTCAATTGGCAGGGGACCTGAACATTCTGCACCGTTGAAAGTGAAATACCAGCGTATGCAACAGCTGGAGCACTTGTAGATTCTCAGGGCACCAGTCCAGTAAACATGAAGGGCTGTGTCAGAGAAATTCTTGGTGAACACGCAGTCCTGTTAAAAAACAACAACAGCAAAAAATCACTTATTTATTTTTAAAGTGACATAGATGTAAATCAGCAGCTCCGTCAGTTGCAAGAGAAGATTAAAATGGACGAACTACTTAGTTGTTATACTAAAACAGAGTCATAGTTTGTTCGGTAGACGTTCCTGTTCTCATTTTGGAATATGAAATTTGAAATGTGAAATATGAAATATGACAGACAATCAAGTATTGTGGCTCAAAAACAGCGATGAAAGATTACTAAATTGTCATACAGTAATACAAGTAATATGATGATACCAAACACGACAGACAGTGTTTCATCCCATTTACAAACGCCATGGAGAGAGTTGAAAGTAAGACGCGCAGCGGGGTATTTTTGACGAGTTTGGAGGTGTTTGGATATGCGAACAACGCTGTCTCGAGTGTTTGATATATATCTGAATGAGAAAACTTAAAAAACTATGCTAATTTAGATCACAGTCATTGTTTTGATTTCCTTTGTTCTTACTTGATGATGAGAAGTACAACGCATTCTTCTTATATATGTCACCGCTACTAAATACGCTCAACTTCTATAAGCAATCTTGTACGTTTGCCTGGCTAGATATAATTTATGCAAATTGATTTTACGGCTTTTTTCACCTTGATCAGACCGTTGTCTTTGTCGTCATTCAAGTCCTTCAAGGCGCACTCTTTCCAGTTCTTGTGAGACATCAGGCCGGGCGATCCCTGGATACCACTCTCTCCTTGCTCTCCCTTTTCGCCCTTCATTCCAGGCTCTCCTTTGGCCCCATTTAGTCCATTTACACCAGAAGGTCCCTGGTCTCCTGGAGGTCCCTGTGGTCCAGTCTTCCCTGGGCTACCCTGATCACCCTTGACTACCCTTGACTCCGTCCCGGCCATCACGGCCGTCGCGGCCTGGGGATCCAGAGAGACCATTTTGGCCATGCATTCCAGGGGTACCACCACCACAACAGGGATGAGGCTGATGGTTAGAAAAAAATATCAACTCGGTTATGTTTTCATTTATCAAAACATTTTTCCGAAAATAAGTTGCCCTCAAAGTTTGTTATAAAGTAGAATCCCGATTTCTCGATCCTCCAAGAGAAAGGACAATTGCATGGTTTGGGGAATCAGGTTTTCGCGTAAACGAAGGCAAAATTGCAAAGTTTGACTGAGCGAAGCATCTCTAAGAGAGATGACTTTTGGCTGGAGTAATTTAATGAATGGATAATATAGGTTCCTATATAGCGCCATTTACAAAGCTCAGTGGGCTTCACAATTAGAATTATGGGATGAGATCGGACATCAGCATATCAGGCGCTTTGGCAGCCCCTATCCGTCCATGTGTACGATATCACCCCACCACCCAGCCCATAGACAAAAACGATGGTTCGAAAAACCAGTATGACTATAGAGACAATTGAACTCCACTCGGTCTCATTTCTATCAATTGTCTTAGGCGAATCAAAAATATTCAGAAAGAACTGGGGTCGAGGATTGGCGAGAACGAGACCCCTTCTTCCCTCCCCTCCAAAATGAAAAAAAAATATATCAAGTTTTTTGAGATGTTGCTTACAGTATTATTGTAGCATTTTTTGAGCAAAAGTTACGGCTTCGAAAGAAAAAAAGGGGGGGCCACGGCCCGCCTCGCCCCCCTCTCAATCCACCCCTGATTGCGCATATTGTATATAATGACGAAAACACGAAAGTCAACTTACGGAAACATCAGGCGGTCTGCCATTACCGCTTTTGTCCACGGTGGCAGAGCATAGGACAGCCGTTATGAGCAGTAATAGGAACGTACAAAAAACGTTGATCATATGAGTTCCTGTCATCATCGACATCTTATTTCCTAGTGGTTAAAAAGAGCAGAAAAAAGTTATATAATTTGTGCAATGTCTTAGATAAATACTTCATCAACGGAAGGACTTGTCTTATAAAAAAGCTGGAACACTATTCAGCGCTATTGAAAACAAAATTAAGGAACTGTTCAATAAGGAAAAAAAGGGGGGGGGGGGCGTTAGTCATAAGTTTTTCAGCCTTCGAAAAGGGGTGGGTTATGTAGTTCTGATCTACATGTAGGGGGTTGGTCAACTTATTTATTCACTAACTTTTAAACTGTTATAGTTCCAAGAAAAATCTCGGTTGCTCTCATCAAAATAAATTGATAAATTTCTCGATGTGAGCAGTTTTAAATGAATTTCGATTCTAGCGATTTTAAAAGGTCCAAAAACTTTCCCGGCGGAGCATGCCCCTTGACCCCACTACATGTCTTGTGATCACAACATCAGTTTTGCCTGACTTTCTTCGCGCGAAATTCACTCTGGGCGTAAAGCTTTCAGTAGAAAACTCTTTTCTTATACACTTTGCAAATATGAATGATAGACAGCGGTTGTAGTTTCTGTTATCAATTTCTGTATAAAAATATAACCACCTTAAATAATTGGTTATAAATTAATATTAATACCGTTCGTCTGTAACGCAGGTTCTAGTTTTCGCATGCTTTTGTGTCTTAATTTTCCTCCCTTGGGGGGCCAACCCCCCATTAGGGGTGGTTTCAGTCGGTTTTGAGTCAGAAGGAAGGGGTGGGACACACTTGTTCGAGCCCCCCCTTTTCTATTGCTCCGACCCACCCCCTGGTAACTATTGACCAGTCCCTTATAATAACGAAAAGCAATTGCATATTATAAAAACGTTATATACGTCTTGTGGGAGCAAATCAAATCCCACAATTCAAGGAGAAAGGACAACTTGAAACATAGTACTGCAATGTACAATGGACTATACCTTCGAAGGGCATTATCTTATCATCTTTAACAAGTTATGGTGGTACAGCTCACATGTACCCATATAATTTATTTTTCTGACATGGAAATTGGCCCATACACATTCCTTAAAATATCATTAACGGGCTTCAAACGTGGGAAAACAAAGTCAACATTTTATTTACAAGTTAACGTCTGTTGGTTCCTCTGGCGAGCATAGCAGCATATTAAAAGCCGCGGAATATTGTAAGTGTGCGCGCGCTAATTTGGCGCGGAATTAGCGAGAGGAGATGGATGAAAAAGAATGAGAGAGAAGCAACGGGCAAAAAAACATAAACACGAAAAAGTGTGATCACTAAATAGCAAGGTATTTAAGTTCCATAAATTCGTCTAAACTGATTTACATATTTCGTGCATTTTGTTGCACATGCCAGCTAGTAAAACACACAACTGTATATTGACTTCTTGGTAGTTCAAGTGTGTCGGTTAAAACTTAAATGATCTTGTCGATAACTAAATATTTTCTTCGAAGGCCTATATTTATCAATGTAAATCCAACTTGTCATGGAAGGAAACAACTATAAAATCAACCAAGAAAAATAATAGAAACAAAACGCAAAGTAATCACGAATAAAGAAAAAGTTTAAAACAATATTAATGCAAAAAAAAAAAACAGAAGCTATAATAATGGCGATCTAGAGACCGATAAGAACCAAAGCACACCCCCAAAAATTGTGATGCATGTTTTCTTGCACGTAACTGAACAGTGCTGGTTGCACGCGATATATTCACTTCAGAGTTTTGTGATGAGAGGTACACCCATATGCTTTCACGAAGCGAGAAAATTAGTTTTTAAAATTAATTTCTCAAGGCTTTAGTGCTCTTTTGCTAAGACAATTTTTGTGGTACTGAAAGCTAGTGAAGTCGTATTTAACACTCTTATAATAGCAATAAAAGTTTTTTTTTTTTTGGATTGTATTTGTATTTCTAAATTTCTCTTTGTAATTTGGATCATAGTTTTGATGTTAATAGTAAGGGATCTTAAAATAAAGCCAATGAGACTGATGAAATATATTTTTCTTTAGAAACTACATTCTAGTGAACTGATCGAGTATAAGCTAGGCAGAAACTCATACTTTCAACTTACCGAAACTGTATCTGTCTTCTTTACCGTCGCAGGGCGCGCTCGAATAAATGGAATCGGTACAACGGCGGTGGTATTTTTTTTACTGCTTTATCAACCAATTACATGATAGACATTTGACAGCCAATAACAAAAAAGCTTAGATAAATTGATTTAAAAATGGATTGGTTTATCCAATTTTGGTACCCTTTAAGTGTAAAAGTCTATTTCAATTATCTGATGTACTTTGTCATAAAATATTTTCTACTGCAATTTTACTTTTCCAAATCACGGTGTCAATCGATGAGGAGGGCGACTATGAATGTTGGGATGAAGAAAAGAGAGAGGGGAGGGGGGGGAGGGCGTAAACAGGGACTTCACTTTCGCAACAATTGAACAAGAGCCTCGACACGAATATAATAAGTAGTTTTCAAGATAAGAGTGTAACAACTCTGGTAGAAATATCAAGCAGGGATACGATGCTGTAAGAGTTTTTCACATACCGGTAGAATTCAACATTGCAAGTTTAACTTTCGAAACATAGTAACCCTTCTGTCTGAATTTAGAATATTGTTCACCTATCAAAGTCGCACACCATGTCAACGTTGAAATGTGTAAATCGATCGTATGAGTGAACACTTTTTATCGTCTGTTACCTGGCGAAATAACAAAGTCGTGCATATATACGCACGTGCACACACCGTAGATTCATGAACTTCATCTCGAAATTTCCACTCTGAGAAATAACTTTTCATGGTCTGTTTCATTTCTTTTAGAGTACTTTAAAATAATATGCCACGGCATGAAACGGTTTCCTGAAGTGGGCTCTTGTTCAAAGCACTCGAAGAGTCGCTAATATCGAGAAATACAGATTCGTTTTTAGATATAATTACTTGCTATAGTAAAATTGATAATTCCGGCACTTATATGATCTAGATAACTGTACTCGTGCCAATGATATAATATAATGTAACTTAGAAATGAGCTTTCTGGTATCTTAATCGTGTTTCTACAAATACATGCAAAAAAGGTTGTGTCATCAAATAAATAAAACTGTCAGGACAAGTCTTCGTTATTATCTGAAATATCGCCCAGAAGAGTTAGAAAATTAATATTGGCTTCAAAATCTAACCATCTTCTTTTGTTCTTTGAG
>NC_135761.1:19117177-19201570 GCF_052425735.1 Oculina patagonica
CGCTACAATGTGTACCTTGCAGTTAGGAACAAGACTCTGTGGACTATTCAACTTTTAAAATGTGTGATCAGAAACATGCACAGCAAAATGAATTGTCCAGTTTAACAGCTAGGCTAGTATTGATATTGTTACAAGATGTTCATTCAAGTAATAAAAACGGGATAAAAATTAAAAAAAAATGATTTCACTCCGATAAGTTTTTATTTGGACTTTTTGGGGGGTTTTGATGTTGATGTTGGCGTCGACTGTCTTCTTCGTTGGGTCTTAAAGACCGAATTGTTAGGAATTGGCTTAGATTCATTCCTATTTCGCTAAAGATAATGATAAGAGTACTTAATAAACTTTCTTAATTTCTCAAGTGCCATTATCAAGTTATCCAGCTGGTTAATAAACACAGGCTCCCTGTTCTCATGGTTGCCGAAAAGAATTTCTGACAGTTTCTTTGCTCAAGTCGCGACAATGTGTAATTTGCAATTAGAAAAAAGACTTAAGTGACTATTCAACTCTTAAAAAGCCTGATCAGAAACACGCACAGAAAGAATAAACGGTTTCATCTCATTGGATCAACGTATGATTTTTTTCGAGAAAAACTGAGAAATGATACAGAGATCTTTTTATCTTGGGCAAGAAATAATTTTTACTCTCACTGTGCATCTTACCCCGCCAGCACTCTAAATGGGTACTGGGACAAGCTGACAAAATGCCATTTTCAAGTTATCCAGATTCATAAACACAGCCTCGCTGTTCTCATGGCTGAACAAAAAAATTCTGACAGTTTCTTTGCTCAAGTCGCTACAATGTTTAACTTGCAATTAGGAACAAGACTCTATTTACTATTCAACTCTAAAAAAAGTGTGATCAGAAACATGCAAAACAAGCAAAAAATATCCATTTGAATAAATAGGCCACTTTAATGTTATGAGAAACCCATTCAGGCAAGAAAAAAAATTGGAATAAAAAATAACCAATTATTTAAACTTCTCTTTGGTTTTGGTGTTGATGTTGGCTTCTTCTGTTACCTTGGGACTTGAAGACCGAATTGTAGGAATTGGCTTAGCTTCATTCCTATTTCGCTAAAGATAATAAATTAATGATAAGAGTTCTTAATAATATTTCTTAATTCCTCATAAAGTGCCATTTTTAAAGTTACCATGTTAGTTCAAAATATTTTCTGACAGTTTCTTTGCTCAAATCGCGACAATGTGTAATTTTCAATTAGAAACAAGACTTTATTGACTGAGTCATCTCTTTAAAATCGTGATCAGAAACACGCAAAACAAGAATAAATTGTTCAGTTGGACAAATAGACCACTCTATTGTTACGAGATGCTCAGTAAACAAGCAATAACAAAGTTGGATAATAATAACCAATATTTTCACTCCAATCAGTTCTAATTTGAACAGCGACAGGTAAGCATTGGAGAGGTTAACGCTTCACTCCACCACTTTTTTTAATTCTTATCTGAATTTGATATTGATGTCGATTGTTTTCTCAGTGTTCCAGTGTAAATCTTTCTTTTCAAAAAGACGCCACCCAGTTGTCGTGTTGGGAGAAAGGTTAGTGATTTTGTTTAACGTCTTTAAATGATGTGTTAAAAGCGCCCATCCTTGAGCATTCGGGACTGAGAAATTCTTTAAAACTTTTCGATTTTAAAGATCTTTTTTTCTAAAGGAGATAAATTTGGGTAATTCGGGAAATAACATTTGTTTCTTAAAAATCTCTGTCACTTAAATATTTAGCTAGCAAATTCGAAAAGATTTAATTGCGTTAGTTTACTCAAATATGCTTTTAAAAGATCACAAACGATACCGAACAAGAATACAACGCTTTTTCAAGTCTTTTGACAGGGCGCGTTCGTTTGGGATCAATCCGGAATAAGAATAATTGGAATAATGCGAGTTAGCGTTCGTTTGGCTGTCCTTCCTTTTCTGTAATAATTAAAATATATTGCAAAATGAATTATAATTCCATAATATTCCCACACGTACGCGCCTACGATTCCTCGTTAAGTACTCCTTCTGATAGTTGAAAAAGTGTTTTTTCCAAATGGCTTTATGTTCTCGAGGATTTTAGAAATAATGAGAAGCTAACCCTATTCAGACCGGGAGGAGCATGTGCATTTCCCACAAATTTATTTAACATTGGGAACATCCCTAGAGACCGGCGGTATATAAAAAACTTATTATGCAAAAACTGAACCAATTTTAACTCTGATGAAGGTTACAGAGAGTTACCGAAAATTCAGTTTTATACGTTTTTTACCACCTTTTTAAACCGATTTTAAGATCATATACAAACCAAATTTTTATTATGATTATTAACTATAAACTGGTTCCAAAATCCAATATGGCGGACAAAATTTGACATCAAACCCTTTTCCTTTATAATTTTATTATTAACTTAAATTTTTCCATCTTGAAGCATTCTTTGATAGATAACGTAAGTCTTACATCCGAAAACTTTTTTTTACGATAATTATGAATAAATCGATTTAAAAGAAATTAACCCTATTCAGACTAACTTTTTCGAGTTTCAACTAAACACTGCCAAACTTTACGAGTTTATCTTAAATGTATTTGGATACAATTTGGTTGCAAAGGTTGTTGTGTCAGGAACTTGACATCACCATGGCACGGCATTTTGACAGGCATGTTTTCCCAAATTTGTAATTTTCGTGTTTCTATTAAGGAAAATTTACTAAAACGTAACTAATTTTTACCTTTTTACGGTTTTTAGTACAGTTTGATTGATTTTGTGTACTTTGCAGTAATTTGGGTGGTTTCTGGTATTTTGGAAACATTTTGAAATTCAAGATGGCGGATCCAAGATGGCGGCTGTTTTGATATCATGATGTGATTGTCACGTCATGTGACGTCATCATCGCACGTGACCTATACCAAAAGAAACATGTTTGAACATACCATACATCCTATAAGTTTCGTTGTGATTGCTTACATATTCTGGCAGTTACATAGCGGGAGGCTTCTGAAGCCCCTCCGGTCAGAGAAGGCCAAAAAAACCCCGGTCTGATCATAAATAGGGTTACCATAAATAGGTCGTAATGACGTCAAGTTTGTTGCTAATGACAACGAAAGTTTTATCAAAACAAAACTTTTATCTGACATGTTGCTAGTAAGAGCTTTTGGTCATACATTCATCTGTGATTGGAAAATTAATAAAATGCTTTTCAGCCAATTAAATCCTGCACGTGACATCAATGATGAAGTAATATTTCGTCACAATGGCACCCAAACATCTACAGATATCTAAATCGAAACCATGTTTAAATCACAGACGACAGGCGGCTTTTATAATCCAAGTGCTGAAAACAGCAATGAGTTTTGCATAGATACTCAGAAGTGTTAACGTTACTATTTGCGAGCATTATTGTTATTCTCATTTCCCACAGGTCCGAACGAATCAAATATGCAAAACTTGCTGATCGCGATGTTATGTTCGCTGATTTTATCCCTGATTGCCTTGTGCTCTGCAGCGAACAACCACTGCAGCAACAAAGTGAGTTCATATACTTTTAGACTACAGTCCAAGCGGCCGTCTTTGTGGAAGAGATATATATTTTTAATATCTTTGTACGCCCTAGCTCTATTCAACCGAATTCAGCTATAAAGAAAATGCAACGTTTTGAAACGAAGCCTCTCTACTCTTAACCTCCATTATACTTTCAACCATCGTCATCTCCAACTCTAGCCCCGCCCAACGATCTTTTTCGCTTTTCTTGTTTATTTTTTATTTTATTTATTTTTTGTTGTTGTTGCGGTTATTTTTTTAACTAAAGCTTTCAACTTTAGATCATCGTCTGCTGAAGATAGTGTAATTGGTATGGAGGATACAAAATGGTGAATTGATAATTAGCCAAAGATAGAGACGAATAACGTGCTCTGTATGATATGTTGCAGACTCAACAATTGTGTTGCGGTGGACAACCGGGAATAAATGGTATTCCCGGTATGCATGGCATGCCGGGATCCCCTGGGGCACCTGGCCGTGATGGCTGTGACGGAGCCAAAGGAGACCAGGGAAGTCCGGGAAAGACTGGACCCCAGGGACCACCTGGTGCAGAAGGAAAGAAAGGAGCAAAGGGAGATCCTGGTGTCCAGGGCCCTGCCGGCCAAAAAGGAGAGAGAGGGGAGAAAGGTGACAGTGGACCTCCAGGAACACCTCAGCTTTCCTCGCACATGAACTGGAAAGAATGCACATGGACAACTGTAGATGGAAAAGACCAAGGCCTTATCAAAGTAAGAAGTTTATTTTAAGAATCTGAATAACATAGTAACAAGATCGCACAACCACATAACACATTTCTCAGACTGCGATGTCCTTTCAATTTCAGTGCGTGGTCATTTTGGAAACGTTTTCGTGAAGCCGTCAGAAATTTTCGTAGTTATTGCTGTAATACTGGCTTAAAGGCGCACGAAGCTAATGGATTGTTTAAATGTTTGGTTGCTTTAAGGAGGCTCGATGTAGTATTTTAGCGCTAGGGTGGTTGTTTTAAAAATGAAAATTATCATGGAAGCCAGTCTTCGATTTTTGCCAAGATACGCCATAATGATCTAGTATGACCAATTTTTTTTTTTTTACTGGTCACTTAGTCACAAAGGCTACCATAGCAACCATTGTCGTCTTATTTTGTTTTCAAGTGAGCCTAATTTTCTCGAAATCTAGATTGACAATAAGTATTATTTTTTTGATATGTTAAAGTTGAGTAGATTGACTAACTGTTGACAAAAATTTCAGTGTAAGAGCGTTTTCAAGTAAATCAAGAATGAAGATTTCAGAAAAATCCCATGTTAATGTGAAATAGGGGCTTTTAAATTGTTTCGTAGTATTTGAACGCAATCATTCAAATGAAATATAAATACACCATCATAGACCATTAACTAAAAGCGAGAGACTTTTTGCTTTGCTTTTTACGACTGAATTTATTCAGGAGTATTGTGGGTAGCCTTGGTTGGTCGGTTTTCGGTTGGTCCATCATCTGTAAACTTTTCATTGCAACTCCGCTGACCAGCAGATATACTTGTAGAAAGAGTGTAGCAAGGCGGCCGTATAAAAGCGGCCGTATAAAGGCGGTCTTTTAAATTTAAAGGGGTTTACAAGAAAAACCAGAAGCAAAGAAACAAAATATGGCTGACAATTACGTGAAGAATTAAGCAATCGACCGCCAAAAAAGTGAACATTGAGAGCCAGCAATCTGCATTAATCGATCGATGACTTTCGTGTCTATCTTTCGAGCTAGCGTAGTACATGTAGTCGAATGTAGGAGCATTCGAAAACTAAATCGGGTTTCACATAAGCTTCATAAGCGATGGATCTATCTAGAAACCAGAGCGTTGGCTAAAATCGAGTGCGTGGCTGCTTGTTCCCAAGAAAAGGAAAAGCTTTTCAGATGAAACAGCACAATATTACATTTGTACCTGAATCAGTCTAATATATATTTTTTACAGCGTTATTACAGCCTACATGTAAATTATTCTGCAATGCATACCTACGGAGCGATATAATGAACAAACCATTTTAGTGCTATGGGTTAAAAAAAGAAAAAAAAAAAGGAAAAAAGAAAAAAACTCTCCCCTCTAGGATTCGAACTCGCGACCTCTCGATCCGCAGTCAGATGCCTACCCGACTGCGCTACTTGTGCGCACTTAGTCAGGTGAGACGAAAATATCTTATATCAATGTTATTGACATTGCGCCGTTTATCTGTTATCATGTGCATCAAAGAAATGTTTGAATCACCTGCTGCTCATAAATTTTAAAGGAATGAAAACTAAACTTTTGAACTTGGCAAAAAAAATTCAGTCGTGGCTCGAAGAGCTCTTTGATTTAAAATATATCGACAGCCAATTGTAGGAAACTACCTGAAGTTACTCTTGCTATGGTAACCTTTGTGACTTAATGACCAGTAAAAAGTAAAACTGTGGTCATATTTGATCATTATGGTGTATTTTGGCAAAAAATCGAACATTGGCTTAATTACTACATAATATTCAATTTCAAAACGACCACCCTAGGGCTAAAAAAACGACATCGAGCCTCCTTAAATGGTTAAAGAAAGAACATCGAATTTGTAACGTAGAGGTGTTCCCTCTTTGGTTCTTGTAAAAAAAAAGTATAGTACAGTGGTCTTATAATTATAATAAACACGGAAAGCAACGTCGTTGGTGTTACTACATCTCCGCAGTTTGTGAATGCAGGACTTGCTTAATTGTTCACCTTTCTTTCCAATGGAGGGCAGATTTATCCATTTTCGTGAGAGTGAAGCTGATCACGTTTCTCGGAACTCTTAATAAATCGATCCAACTGTTTGATAGCTAAGCATTTAGGAAAACAATTCCATGGCATAAATAATCTAACTTTAGCACGACTATGAGATTTAATTTCATTGGAAGAACAAATTCGATAGGTGCGGTAAACAAGTGATCTGACCCATGAGATCTTATGTGACCAGGCTACGAAGCTGACAATGGTTCATTAATAGACCGAAATATAGCGTTTACTTCAAACAACTTGAATGCTTTTCGTTTTCTGAATTTCAGTCATGAAAATATAATGAATTTTGTCGGATAATCCTTTATTTTATACTATAGGAGTAAAAGTATTCATTGATTGATACATGGCAGAAGATTTGTCCCACCTTTCTTGCCTTTTGCATACAAGCGAAGTTTTTAGAATAGCTGATTCCTTATGGAAAATTTTGCCTGTTTTGAAGTCGCCTACAGGGATAATAGATTTTTTCTCGATTTTCTCCAAATTGAAGCGGCCTTTTAAAAAAACAAACTACATCACGTTTAGTTACTTGAAAACACCTGGTCAGCAACAGGGAGGAGTGTGGGCTTTGGGAACTTTTTTTTTTAATTAAGTGCTTGAAATTGAAAAGTCGTACTCGTAGTCGATCTCGTACTCGTACTCCGATCTGAAGATCCCATTTTACAGGCATTCGCTCTTAACAATATCCTTTTATCGAATTCCCGAGTACCCTCCACCACTCCTGACTGCAATTATATTTTTGGTAGTGGTTTTAATCAAAATTAATGACAATCATCTTAATAGAACTGTGAATTTGTGAAGAATTTCACGAACACTGCACTCCATGTCTACTTTGCTGGTAACCTCAGGATTTACAACTGTGACGACTGCTGTAGCCGTTGGTATTTCACCTTCAATGGCGCCGAGTGCAGCTCTCCTGGGTCCATCGACGGTGCGTTCTTCATGTGGCACGGCAAGAACCACAACCTACACCGTCACCGCCATATTGAAGGTCACTGTAATAACATTCACAAGGGAAAAGTACAAGTGGGATTTTGGGTTGGAAACTGCAATAAAGGCCACAAGAATGCTGACGCGGACACAGGCTGGGCTACAATGTCCCGGATCTTCATTGAAGAGGTGTCAAAAGCTCAGCAGTAAACCGTCAGACCTGATTCACTGGACTTTTAGCTAAAATAATTTCAATTGCAAACCTTAACAGTAAAAACGGCTATTTAGCTGGAACGATCTCTAGAGGTAAATGTAAAATCTGCATTGCTTATTAAGAAACGATAAATTGTTATATTATCAGAATTGAAAGTTCGATTTGTACGAGTTAAGGAAAAATAAAGTCCAGGAACATTAACAAAAAACTTTCTTGTATGAAATATAAATGGACTAAAAATCACGTGATGTATCAAAATCAAAAATCGCAATTTTATCATAGAGCAGCGTTACCAAAAAGCAAGCAAAGACCCACCCCCAGCATCCCGCCCGTCAATCGCCAACTATCATCCTTTATATCATCAGTAAAGGAAAGCCTAAGTACTATAGAATAACATAGGTGTACGAGGCCTGAGCACCGAAATTTTTCGGGCAAAATCCTTCGAATTCGGGCAACAAGCTTAGGGAAAAATAGAAAATGAGCCGATAATTCTCAACGTTCAAAACGAACTACATCAACAGAAAAGGTATTGAAAATAAACCGAACTTTGTTGTTCAAAAGTCTCAATTTCTCATTTATTTGTGTTAGTTTTTCTCTTGCCAATTACAATAATCATGTTCGATTTTTCTCGCAATTTCTCCGTGACCCCTCAGTTTGCAGGCTACAAATGTAATAAAGGTAATGCTTTTGGTTTAAAAGTTTAGTTGTACACTATTTTTTAGTACACTGCAATATGAAAGCCTTTAAGATATGTCATCTGTAATATTTTCCAGTTTTTCTTGCTTTCAGAAGAGCGGCACAGCAGCCAAAATATCTTCAGAAACATCACAAATCGCGTTAACTTTCTTCATTTTGAATATTTGCCCCGTCCCTCGCGTTAATTTTCTTTATTTAAAAGAAACTTTCCCTCCAATTCGCGCTAATTTCAAAGACCTTAATTAATCGGGCGTGGCCGATTTAAGGTTTACCCTTTGGTCGTCCTAGAGCGTAGTCTCCTGGCGCGGCCAAAAAGACGGGGATAGCTCGGGGTTGCTACAAAACCGCTACGGGTGACGCATACCGCAATGGTTTTCATTTTAGTTTTGACAGGAAATCGTTGCAGGCACACTTGGTCGACTTTTGGGTTAATGTGTAATCAGATTGTGTTTTTTTGCTTCGGTGGAAGGACAGAGAAAAAAGCTTACGGTGCAAAGTACAGTATGGGGCCCAGTTCTCGGCCACTTTTGACGTAAACTTGTATTTCTTACCTCAGAAGAACCGCAGGAACTTGAAATTTCTCCCAGAGCTAGCTACATTATTCAGCTTTTTGGTGTAAAGCTATCGACCGGTCAAAAATTAATTTTCCCGAGCAATAATAAAAATAAAAGCTCCATTTGTGGGCCCAGTTCTCGGCCACCTTGGCCCAGTTCTCGGCCACTTTTGACGTAAACTTGTATTTCTTACCTCAGAAGAACCGCAGGAACTTGAAATTTCTCCCAGAGCTAGCTACATTATTCAGCTTTTTGGTGTAAAGCTATCGACCGGTCAAAAATTAATTTTCCCGAGCAATAATAAAAATAAAAGCTCCATTTGTGGGCCCAGTTCTCGGCCACCTTGGCCCAGTTCTCGGCCACTTTTGACGTAAACTTGTATTTCTTACCTCAGAAGAACCGCAGGAACTTGAAATTTCTCCCAGAGCTAGCTACATTATTCAGCTTTTTGGTGTAAAGCTATCGACCGGTCAAAAATTAATTTTCCCGAGCAATAATAAAAATAAAAGCTCCATTTGTGGGCCCAGTTCTCGGCCACCTTGGCCCAGTTCTCGGCCACTTTTGACGTAAACTTGTATTTCTTACCTCAGAAGAACCGCAGGAACTTGAAATTTCTCCCAGAGCTAGCTACATTATTCAGCTTTTTGGTGTAAAGCTATCGACCGGTCAAAAATTAATTTTCCCGAGCAATAATAAAAATAAAAGCTCCATTTGTGGGCCCAGTTCTCGGCCACCTTGGCCCAGTTCTCGGCCACTTTTGACGTAAACTTGTATTTCTCACCTCAGAAGAACCGCAGGAACTTGAAATTTCTCCCAGAGCTAGCTACATTATTCAGCTTTTTGGTGTAAAGCTATCGACCAGTCAAAAATTAATTTTCCCGAGCAATAATAAAAATAAAAGCTCCATTTGTGGGCCCAGTTCTCGGCCACTAAAAAGCTTGTGCGTAATTATCTGTAAAAAAATGCTCAATTAATTTTCACAGTCATAAAATCACTCTGTAAACCTATTTATACTATATCGATCCCAAATTATTTTTATGATGCTTTGTTTTACTTTAGAAAAGAAGGATTTTAACGCGCCTAGTTGCCTATGTGCAGGTTCTGGCAAAACCGCATTGTGTGACCCGTGCATTCAGATGGTTTATTTTGCAGTGAAAAGGTCTTGAAAGATTTAGGTGTTGTAGAAATAATAGACAAGACAAGAGTCAGCTCAAAACTTAGAGATAAGATTGAACTTTATTTTTAAAACATTTATTTCTTTCATTCTGGCAGCAGCAGATGAAATTATATTAAAAACCAAGCGCTAAGCTGTGATAGCGAGCAGGGTGGCCGAGAACTGGCAAATACGCAAACGTCGCAAGAAAAAATTTCGAAGTAAATTAAGACCAAAAAATACAACGGTTCAACGAAAAGTTAACTAAAGCAGAAAGCTGAATTATTCTACGTTTCACATGCCAAAAATTAGCTCGTATGGTGGGGGCTTTTGGATAAAATACGAATTTAACTACATCCATGAATTTGGAGCCGTAAACAAACAACTTTTTCGGGAATGCAAATTCACCTACCTCCGCGTAAACTCGACGTGTGAGCTTTCTATATCGAATTGAACGATCAAACTCAAGATACTTAAAGCACATGAATCAGTCTATCGTTTGAAGGAAATACCTTTTTCTTTTGATTCAACTGGAGTGTGAAAAAACGCGTTAAACACAAAGTGGCCGAGAACTGGACCCGGCCGAGATACTGGGCCCCATACTGTACTGATATTCACCATTGTGAAATTGCACTTACTTTGACAAGTTAAAGTTATTTTTGTAAATGAAAAAGGTAACGTCATTGATGTCACGCAGTGTTTTTTTAGCAAACTAGATGGTTTGCTGGTTTCTGACTATGAATGGGGGTGTGATCTTGCGGTATATTTTTTGAGCCTGACTCCGCCGTAAAACTTTTTTTTTATTTAGCAAGAACTGTGTCGATTTTCATTTCTGAACAATTGGTCGTCAAATCGTTTGTCACAAAGAGTAGAATGTTTGTACAGCATGTTTTGGAATTATTTTAGATTTGGTTAGTAAGACGCTTCTGAAGACCTGAGCAAAACATTGGGAATGTACAGTATTAATAGGAACTTGAATGGAATTTTTCACAAGTTGGATAAAGGTATCAACTGAAAAAAATGGAATTCAAAATGAGAACTTGGATTTTGATGTAATTAAATTTTATCGCGGATTGGATGTATAATATCACGGCTTTGAAAGTCTTCAAATAATTAGAAAGGTTCCTTTCTTCCTTTTGATCTTATTGTTATTTTTATTTATTGATTATTCGAAAGTGGTTTTCGTTGATACGAAAAAAAAAAACGGGTTTTCACTGAATTGCCTGAAGTATTTTTAGACGTGATAATATTGGCTTAATCAAATTACATCGTGCACGAAATATTTGTTATTCTTTTGTCTTGAAACTTTGAGGAAATTGAAATTTTTGTTTGACAGTAGTGTATGAAAGGCATTTTATAGAACTGAATAAAAAATAAGAAACATTGATAAAGGTTATTTCAAAGATTTATTTTGCCTGATTTTGAAGGGTTTCAGGAGTTTTAAAGAGTGCTGGTAAACGGCTGTATGTTGTTTGTGATTACGGATCTTATTAAGTTTCGAACGCTCTAATTTTTGAAAGGTTAAAACAGGTTAAAACCGGGCGGTTTCATGAGTTTTTTGGGTAGAAAGGTACGGTGGTGGTCAAAAAAAAAAATGTTTAGAAAGGAATGACTGTAGTAGCACGTAAGTCGGAGGTTTGCGTGAGTCACGGGGTATAGTATGCGTGAGCTGGATTTCCGGCGTCATAACGGCATGTTTTGTTTACTGAAAGATACACTCGACGTTTAGTTAGCTTAGTCGGCTTGGGAAACTATTTTAAAAATGAATGTTGTAATAGTTAATTAATAGTAATCTAGAATTAACCCACTCTCGATTGGAGTCTGTTCTGGATTCGCGCTACCTTTTCGCCGCGAAGGAATTTTGTAAAATTTCGCTAGTGGAAAGAGGTACTGTAAGAACAGTATCAATAACTCAAAAGGAGGAACTTCTTTGTAGCTCTGAATTAAGACGTATGATAAAATTTTAGAATAAGAAACTTTCGATATATGGTTTTCATATTGGTTTTGTCAATTTCCTTTTGTGGCAGATTTTTTGAGAATCAGCTTTTCTTTCGTGTGATGACAGACACAGGACAGAACGAGAGGTGGATGAGAAAGATGCCGAAGATGAATAGGCACCGAAAAACGACAAGAACCGTCAAGGACTTATCTTTAGAGGGCGGGGAGTTTTGGCATACTGTATTTCGAGGACTGGACTGGACTAGTAAAACGCGGACTAGTAAAACGCGGACTTGTAAAACGCGGACTAGTATAACGCGGACTTGTAAAACGCGGACTAGTAAAACGCGGACTCAGGTAAAACGCGGACTTGTAAAAGGCGGACTAGTAAAACGCGGACTAGTAAAACGCGGACTTGTAAAACGCGGACTAGTAAAACGCGGACTTGTAAAACGAGGGCTTGTTAAGCACGGACTTGTAGAACGCGGACTTGTAAAACAAGCGCTTGTAAATCGGATAAAACTAAACGGTTTAGCGAGCGAAACAATTTGTGTTTGAAGCTCTTGTGTGTTTCTTCGACGGCATATTTCTAGCTTTTTTGAGCACTCTATGGTCTGTTTAAGCGTGGAGATGTTTTTGCAGTATAGCACATGTTCGTTCTGCAAACCCCTACTAAAACAACGGGATTGATGCTATGAGTTGTGTGCATATGTTTCTTTCTTTCCACTACTTGACGTCTGTTGAGTGCAGTCGTTTGTATTGCTCGCACGAGGTAGAACGGGGCCCGTCCAGAAATCAACAGTCAATCGTAAATAAAGGTGACGGGCCTACACGACTCCTACGTTCGTGACATTAGAATATTTGCCGTTGAATGTTTAAATTCGGTCTTTCGACCTTAATTGCTTCTGACTTCTTTCTGAGGGTACTGTTTTAATTTGGGGGCAGTATGTGGTAAATAAAGGTGACGGGCCTACACGACTCCTACGTTCGTGACATTAGAACATTTGCCGTTATATGTTCAAATTCGGTCTTTCGACCTTATTTGCTTCTGACTTCTTTCTGAGGTTACTGTTTTTTTTGAGACATTATGTATTGAAGAGAGCCGTAAGATGATTGTGGCCAAGGAATTCGAAGTGTCTAGAGGCGTTTTACAAGTCCGCGTTTTACTAGTCCGCGTTTTACTAGTCTAGTCCAGTCCAGTCTACAAGTTAAAGACACATCAAGACCACCCCACTGTGAATTGCCATAGCACAGACAAAATTATAGTCAATATCTTATGTGTTTTTAAGAGAATTACATAAGAACCAAGGCATGTCTTGTCTTGCCTTACATTGACATGCAATAATTTGGAAATACTAAGCTCGTAACAGTTTAAGACAGAATCCATCAGGAATTTGAGTAACATTAATTTTAGTTACGCAAAAATTGAGCACCAGAATAATTTAAATCCTTGTGTTCTTTTCATACCTTGTTAAAGGCTTGACATGTGATAACACCAACATAACACCAACAACAGTTCTTTATCAGTGGGGATTGAAGAAAAAAATGGAAACATCATCACACAGTTGACCCCCATGCAAAAACACTCCAGGATGTCACGGGACTGTTTGGTGTCCGTCTGCCAATTTCTAACTTCAAATTCCAATGTTAAATTCACATTAAATTTTCAATATTTCTTAGTTGTCTAAATTTTACTAATTCTTTTAAAAAAACTATCACCTGCCAAACATCCCCAAAAATCACTCAAAAAATTACAAAATACCGCAATACATAGATACATGGGATGAGTGAAGTTTCCTTGGATTCCTTGAAACACCAACAAGATATTTCCGTTTAAGGTGGCTGATAATGGGTTTCAGTATTTCCCAGTCCTTATACTTTGGTTCAGGACTAAAAGCCTTCATCAATTGCTATTACAGTAATGGTATGAAACAAATGTCCAATCATTCATCAACAAGTTGTGATCATTTTCTTGACAATAGTAGTTCCCCGGTAAACAGTTGTAGTACTGTCCCATCAAAGTGCAATGCCTGGAAAATACCGAAAAGCACACGACCTTCAGGTGAAACCGCACCTTACAGTATTACCAATACACTGCACTTTGCTAAGTCTTAAAACTTTACATTGTCTAGTCGTCTACTTTAATCGTTTATTTGTATTGTGTGAGATACATTTATAAATTGAAACCATCATGTCATTAAGTAATAATGCAATCTCGACAACGTTCTAGATATTATATTATGCACACTAATACAGCTCATGCAAGCCCTGTGACTTACACAAACACAGTCGGACTGAGTGCTACTTAAGTAACTGCTTCGTGGTTTCTGCTGTACTGAACCCTGCCTTTCAAGGCAAAGCGCCCGATTTTAAGCTTCTCAAGCTTCTCAATGTTCTTGTTTAGGGGAGCGTTAAGAGGCTCCGACTGAGAACATGAAGAACCGTTGGACAGGCTGGGGAAATCGAAAATATTGAAACTTTTCCTGAATAACACCGGTACCTTTGGGGAACTATGTTCGAAAATATTATTCTCATCTTCTAGGAATTTATGGTTTTCGAGAAATTAAGAAAAAAAGAAAATAACGGTTTTAGCTCATTAAAAATGCAAAAAATATGCGTAAAAATGGCAAAGTTCTCGATATTCCTATAAGAGCAATTTTCAATGCTCTGAATCGTAATAAACTTAGAAAAATAGCTTGACCTTTCTTCTTTCAGGCAACATACACCTTTAATTTTTTCCGGCTATTTTGAGGTTTCTTTCGCCTTTTAAAATATTGCTTTATCAAGCACTTTGGGAAAGGGCAAAAATTGAGAAACTTTGGAGGCCGAAAAAGCACCTTGATATGTCCGATATCGAGTCTTACCGTACCCAAATTCGCAAGTAGCCAATCAGAAGCGCGATCTACTGTCCTGATATCCTACGATATCAAGTCACTGACCTGATATGCATCATATCACGGTCACTTTGAATTAAAGTAGTGTTTCCGTACGATGAATTGAAAAGAGGTTTTACCAACTGATAACAGAAACGAGTATTTTTAATTAACTGGTGCGTACCGGTCGTAAAATGAGAAAAACTTTCCCGCCAAAACTAAACTTGAGCGCGCTCACCAATTGCGCGATGTTTGCCGACGAGTACTGAAACATTCACACTGAAACAATGGAGTCGGAGTTTCTAAATTTTTCGCTAAATTTGGATTTTGAAAATTTTGGGAATGAAACTTCAAACAAACGAGTAAAAAATGTGAGAAGAGGACTTGATAAAAGTGTTGAAGACCAAAAAAGTATCAATACAAATAAGTCAACACATTTTGCAATACGTGTCTGGCAAGCATGGCTTCAACAGAGCGAATAATATCACCGGATTTTTGGCTGAATTTGGGTACGGTAAATACCTAATAGCACCTTTTTGGTACGCTACGGCGGCATATCAGGCTCGTTTGGTCTCGCCATGGGTATTTTGGCTCGACTGCGTCTCGCCAAAATACGAACCATGGCTCGACCAAACTCGCCTGATATGCCGCCGAAGCGTACCAAAAAGGTACGATTAGGTATAAAAACTAAACACTGTGCAAAAGCTCGATGTCTCTTCTGTTATAATATCAAATAAAAAATCTGGGTACTCAAGATTCACACAAATGAAAAAACGAAAGTTTACGACCTCCTCGTGTCTAATTTGCATAAAACTATTTTTTAACTCGGAAAAGAGTTGTAGTGGGCGAAGTGAATTCACTCCTTCCATCCTTCACCCGATTCCTGTAAACATAGGCACGCAATACGTGCAAGTGTTTTATGGCCTCTAGAGAATTAGACCTGTCCTCTGATAACCTACATTTCTAGTTAAGTTGAATGATATTAACATGCCTAATTACCAACCGAAATATTGTATTAATGCCAGTTTTCTTCAGCTTTACGCCGAAACTCTAAACGTTTGGTTTTTAGAAACAGTTAGACTCCGACAAAAAAACCGAAACACTCGGAAATAAGCCGAGACCCAATTTTTTCGTCGCAATCTCTTCTACAATAATTATTTCTGCCTGTGACCTATTTCTGTTCCTTTCCTTCTGTTTCTTTCTTTAAGTTAAGTTAATTTGCAGAATCATAGACTACGAGCAGTCCCTATTTTTTCGCAGAGTTCGGAAAAAAATTTCGCTTAAAACTCGACGGACTGTGCGAAAAAATAGGGACTGCTCGTAGTCTAGCAGAATCACTGCTAACATGACTTTTCAAGAGAAGGAGGGTCAAGAAGGAATCGATCTATTTGACTTGTTATCGCGACACCAGAAACTGGCCAATCAGAAGCGTTCGTTCCCACGCGCTTGGTAAACATTGTAACACGATCTGACAGAAATCGGCTACATGTAATATTTTTGTTCAGAAGCGAGAACTTAAAATACCACGACTTCTCTCACGTTCTCTGCTAAACGAAACCAATTTAGAAGAGTTTGGTTGGATTGAGGATACTCGACAAATACTGGTAACAGCACATGTTTCGTTTTGATGACATTTAAAGTTCACCCGCTTGATCTGCTTGATCTTTTTGCTAGCATCTGAAGATTCACTAAATCATCATCAAACATCCCGTATTCTCTGGCGATTTTGGAGTTGTTCTGAACTGTCTCTACCTCGGCGACAACTTTCAATTTGAAGGTTTAGTTGTTTGAAAACCAGTAGCTTTTGGCATGATGATCGATAACTGCTTTTCGGAAGAATAAGTGATTGTTTGAGATGGGATTCTGAACTCAGGTAAATGTTTTGTCACGCTTGTGTACGGTTCTATTAATAAATTCATTCTTTATCAGTGATTTGTTGTTTTTCAATTACATAGTTGTGATTTAACGAATATGTTGATTCGCTGCACGTGGATTGTTTTAAGTTTGAAGGAAAAATCAGGTCTCGGCTTACAGCCGAGTGATTTGGGTTTATTTTTTGTCAGAGTCTAACTGGTTCCAAAAACTAAAAGTCTAGGGTTTCGGCTTATAGCCGAAATAATACGGTACATGCATGCTTAACTACCAGCCGAAATATTGTATTAATGTCAGTTTTCTTGAAATAGACCAAAACTTAATTTTTCTAATGATATTATTATTTTGCCTAACCTTCAAAAAACAAAAAGGAAAAATAAAAAGAAAGAAAACAATTTGCAACCGATGGGAACTCTAACACTTGCCCTTTCGGCCTGCTCTCGATGAGCAGCTAGATGACAATGAAACTAAACTAACATTTGTTTTAGCAAATTTTCCTTGTCAGTTTCTTGTTTTCGATTCTTGTTTCATAATAACTTTTCCGAGTTTAGTGGCTCATAGCCACTTTGAATAGTTATTGGATTCGTCCTCTGCTAAGTGATCTGGTCCGCTAAATTTAAATTTGGGAGCTATGATTCGCACAAAGAAAGCAAGCTTAAACTTTATTTGATTTTGTTGACGTCTTATGCCTATCAACATGTTATATAAAGTTTATAAACACGAAGAAAGAAGAAAAAACAGTAAAATCATTGACTAAACTCATTGCGTGACCTGCGTCACGTTATAAATTTTCTTGTCAACAATTGAATTTGTTTTGTTTGTTAGGACTCAGTTGCATTTCAAATTTAAGATTAAAGAATGAGATAATAATTTGTACCTTTTATTTACTCTGGCGGGTAACTCACGTCAAAGCCGTAACTTGCGTAGTATTATTAATTTGGAAGTTGACTTCAGTTATAAACATAAACGTACATACTATGTATTATGTATTACATACTATGTATTATAAATATTATGAACATATATCGCTGTTAGTTTCCGTTCAGTTGTCATTTATAATGGAAATAAAATACGAAAAGTTTCTCATCTTGTTTTAAAACAACTATATAAAAGGTTTCGATCGTGCAAAAACCATTTATTTATTATTCAGATGCACATCACAAAATTAAATTAATTCATAATTTAATTTAAAGAGACCGAACACGTACACAGCGACAGAACTCGGCGCCTAGACATTTAACACAAAGCACAAAATTATTCGGCTGAAATTTAAAAATAGAATGACCCTTTACAGTTGTGCCTCTCTTGTTGGTGGGGCTTCAGGAGTCCAAGCCCAGAAAATCCAGAATTTGTCCAGTTTGTAAATTACTATGCAAAAGTACACTTCAAATTTTGTTACATCTTGTCTGACAGATACTGAAAGCATCAATAGCGAAGGAAAATTGTTAGTTGCCCATACAGGTAGGTAATTTTGTTTTCTTTGAACCACATCTATGTTTGGGTAACTGAATTAATGCAAGCTTAACTATCCAATACCTTGGGATTTTTGTAGCGCAAGAATGCCAAGAACATATGACACTTTGTCATAAATACAAGAACACGCTCTTTCGCTGGCGGACTGGAAAGCAAGATGTTCTATACCAATGGAAATTGCGAGCCATAAGCCTTCTTTCACTCGGGAGGATCGCGGAATAGCAAGCAACCCTGCTCTGTTTTACAAGAGACGGGTATAGTTTGAGCTATATCACATAAGCATTACCTTTTTGTTACTTAATTTAGGTTTAATCCCACAGTTACAACTTCCAAGTAAAAATTTAATGAATAATAGCCTACATGATTACTATAGTATTTCCTAAACTTTTAAGTTAAAACACTTTCTTTAATATTGTAAATTAAATATTGGTTTTAAGTTATAAAATGACAGTTGACCTTACCCTACTAGCCTTCAGAACAAGCGCTTGCTGTTGGGCACTTTTAAAAAAGCCCAACAATACCGCAGGCTAATCAAAGTTTTGCGGTTTCGCGACGTCTCGGGTTTCAAGTTACAAGCAAATAAGTAAAATTTTATCACAAGTATTAAATGCGCCTTCAAAGGCAGAGTATTAGTTTTTATTGACTGTTCTACTAACTATGCTTTAACTTAACACGCATTCTACAACCCAAGATTTCACTTGTTTTGAAATCGTGCCCGGACGTTTGATTTTAATGAGCACAGGCGATGGAAAAATCACACGCAAAATTAAACTCATGCCTGCTGAAAATTTTGTGACAAACTGCACAAATTCTGGATTTTCTGGGCTTGGACCAAGCCCCACCAACAAGAGAGGCACAACTGTAAAGGGTCATTCTATTTTGAAATTTCAGCCGAATAATTTCGTGCTTTGTGTTAAATGTCCTGGCGCCGGGTCCTGTAGCTGTGTACATGTTCGGTCTCTTTAATCTAATTTTGTGATGTACATCTGAATGAATGAATGAATGGATTTTGCACGATCGAAACCTTTTATATAGTTGTTTTAAAACAAGATGAGAAACTTTTCGTATTTTATTTCCATTAATGACAACTGAACGGATCTAACAGCGATATATGTCCATCATAGTTTTAATAATTATTTACGTTTATGTTCGTAAAAAGTAAACTTTCAAATTAATAATAACTACACGATTTATATTTTTGACGTAAGTTATGCGAGTAAATAAAATATACAAATCATTCCTAATTTTAGATAAGTGAATGATATTATTATCTTAATCTTTAATCTTAAATTTGAAATGTAAGGGTCCTAACAAACAAATCTTTCCTCCGATCTTTTTAATTCAATTTTTGACAAGAAAATTCATACCGTGACGCAGGTCACGCAATGAGCTCAGTCGATAATTTTACTGTTTTTTCTTCTTTCTTCGCGTCTATATTGATAGGCATAAGACGTCAACAAAATCAAATAAAGTTTCAACTTACTTTCTTTGTGCAAATCATAGCTCCCAAATTTAAATTTAGCGGACCAGATCACTTAGCGGAGAACGAATTCAAAAATTAGCTTTATGCAAATTAGACACGAGGAGGTCGTACACTTTCGTTTCTCATTTGTGTGAATCTTGAGTACCCAGATTTTTTTATTTAATATTATAACAGAAGAGACATTGCGCTTTTGCACAGTGTTTAGTTTGACTCGATATCGGACATATCAAGGTGCTTTTTTGGCCTCCAAAGTTTCCCAATTTTTGCCCTTTCCCAAAGTGCTTGATAAAGCAATATTTTAAAAGGCGAAGGAAACCTCAAAATAGCCGGAAAAAATTGAAAGTTTATGTTGCCTGGTAGAAGAAAGGTCAAGCTATTATTTTAAGTTTATTTCGATTCAAAGTATTGAAAATTGCTCTTATAGGAATATCGAGAACTTTGCCTTTTTTACGCATATTTTTTTGCATATTTAATGAGCTAAAACCGTTATTTTCGTTTTTTCTTAATTTCTCGAAAACCATAAATTCCTAGAAGATGAGAATAATATTTTCGAACATAGTTCCCCAAAAGTGTTATTCAGGCAAAGTTTCAAGATTTTCGATTTCCCCAGCCTGTCCAACGATTCTTCATATTCTCAGTCGGAGCCTCTTAATTTCCTATACAGTGGACCCGGATATAACGATATGCCAAGGGGGCAGTAAAATAATATCGTTATATCGAAGAATCGTTATAGCGAAACTCCAGATATAACGATTTGGCCGTAAAATAACCGATAACATATGAACCAAATTTGAAGGCATTATCGAACATTGGAAGTCTAACTGCGATTTTCGGCGGTCTTAACAGTTAACGCAAAACGCAGTTAACTCTTCAAAAGTCGGGGCGGCGAAAGTTTTCAAGAAGGGCTGAATGAGCTCCTGTCCTTTTAATTACCATTTTGCCAGAAATTGTACCCCTTTTGTATACCTTTTACTGAAAAAAGGCATCCCTTTTATATACCTCAAAGACATGGCATAGACTTAGAAAAGGACGTTTTCTTGTCGTTTTCATGTAGCGCTTATTAAATTAAAATAATACAATCATAAAGTGCGTCTTTTCCAAATATTTTGATTTAAGGCCCTTTTAAAAACCTAAATGACGCATTTCGTAACCTTAAAGGTACCCCTTTCGGGCGGAGCCTCCCCATATAGGCCATTATATGGAGTACCCCCGGGCCTTAGCACCAATTCTAATGCCTTGAGAACCATCTCTTGAAAATATTTTCGGTTGAAAAGCCTTGGTAGCCATTTTCATAATTCCAACTGTTTTGAATTCTCCGGACTCGACGCGATTTCTTTCGAATGAACGAAAATTTCATTCATCAATATAATGCCGCCATGTTTACTTGCCTGGATGGCAATTGGCCTGGCTTAGTAACCAAGCCCTCAATTGCTTTATTCACCTCCAAGCGAGGTGAATATAACGTCATAAACCAGAGCTTCTTGACCAATCAGAATGTCGCATTCTTATATTCACCTCTTGAAGTTAGACTAAATAAACCTTGTTAGATGGTTATAAAACAATTATCCTGCTCAATGTTGCGGAATATCGTCTGATTTTAGCTAACTCGGCCTGCGGCCTCGTCGGCTAAGTATCTGAGTCGATATTACGCGCGATTTTGCAGGATAATTGTCAATAAAAAAAAAGGTTCATTTCTCTTCCCTCCTTTTGGTACATGTAGATCACTTAAAAATGGTGTTTATTGTTATTCTTAACAATTGGTTCATGCTTTAGCGTGCTCCATCGGGTTATGGAGCACGCGGGAAGTTTGGAGAGCACGAAAAAAGCGTAAGAGTTGCCCGAGGCGATAGCCGAGGGCAACTCTAGCTTCTTGAGTGCTCTCCAAACTTCCCAAGTGCTCCATAATTCGATGGAGCACAGCTAAAAGCATGAACCAATTGTATTATAACATTGCCGGTGGAATTGTGCATCAAAACCGGCCGCGGGGAAAAACTGTGTTTATTGTGTGCAGTGTGAGAACATAAGTTAAACTTAGCGGTCGAGCAATAAATTACACATATACAAGTTAACACGATTGGAACAGTTTGTGTCAAATGGCTGATAAATTGACTAAGTTTATACGGTGGCAGAGCGAAGGAAAAAAAAATGACGAAAACAGCAAATACTGCTGTTGATTCTGAGGTTAGTTTTTGCTGAATTAAAATTAAAATGTTTACTCCCGAGTAGCCTGCGAACGCAGACGTATTTCCGGTTGTCGTTTCTCTCCACCGAAAACGAACAGCCGAACAGATTCCAAGGGTTAAAAGAGTCAAAGAATTCGGTTCCATGCTTAGTTTTAAGTATTTTTGTGGACCGATTTTATTTGTTATTGATGTAAATAAACATTTATTTTTGAAAACGGTAGTTGAATGAAGCGCCCGAGCGGCCCGATGAAGTAAATTTTTCCCGAACGGCAAAATCACAACAGAGCCGTAGACGCTTTGGTGCAATGCTTAAAACGCGAAAACTTTCGTCAGGCAGCTAGTTTTTAGTACCATCGAGCTGTTGTCATTCATGGTTGGCCCATTCTTCCACGTTAGGGCCGTGAAAAAATGATTTTCGTCCTTCGAGACTCGCACGTTAGTTGTTGTTGTTTGAATGAAGAAAACTGAAAAGCACACAAACAACTTTGACGGCAAAATCGAATTTATTTTCTCTTTCGCTCTCCGTCTCGTAATAAGATACAGCTTACCTTGTAGCTCGTATCCTTGGAAAAATATTGAAAGGATTCACTTTTCATATTCCGAAGATAATATGTCATCGCTTTCGCGAAACACTTCAAAACCATACCCTATCCCGCGGCACATACCAATAGAGTCCACATATGGGCTCGATGAAAATGACGTCAGAAAATGTTCAAAACTAAAGTGGAACCGCGAGCCGTTAGGTGAGTGGATTCACTGCAAAGTTTTGGACATTTTATGGCGTCAATTCTATGGTCTTACCCCATATGCATGGAAAAATGTGGTCGATTTGTTTTATACCATAACAAACTTAAACAAGTATTTATCCAAAGCGATGCCTGACCGTGAAGAAACTTTGCCGGGAAGCCGAAAAGATTCCCGACACGTTAAAACGGTAATGACTCAAAAGAAGATGAAAAAGAATTGAAAGAATAACAATTTTGATTACCTTTTATTCTCTCGTTGAGTGTGTGCCTATCGCTCGAAGCGAGCAAGATGATTTTTCTTTCTAAAGATCTTGTTAGCGCTCGTTCACTGAACGTCAACAGTTCGCTGAGTCCGCTGCCGATTCGCTAGCACCGTTCTTCTCAGTTAGACAAAAAATTTAAAAGCCTGTTAAATTTTCTTTCGACAGATCACTTGAGTAGAAGTCCAATCCTAAATTCCGAAAACAAATGCGTAGGTAATGAACGTTTATTCGTTTGTCTCACGATAGAATCGCTTCAGTGAGATGTTGATTGCGACGTTCCGACTGCAATACTGCTAGGCTTCATCAAGCGATGAGGTCGATTGTTTACGCGTCGCTATGCATGCACGTTGGTTCGCTGTGATTGGTGCATTTCGATCCTCATTATTATTCCGACTAACAGATGATGTTTCCTCAGAGGTCCGCTTTGTAGTTGAACGGCTGTTATGCTTTCTCATCGTAGGTATCCATGCTTCAGGAATTTCAATTCCGCTATCTCTTTTGATGTTATTAGAATGAAGTCTTATTTGGATAGCCTCTTTGACCCTGCGTGTGTATCGGTGAGGGTCACGATCGATAAACTTGACTTGATTCCATAAAGGAATATGACCCGTTTCGTTTGAATGCTCCGAAACTGCGGAGGTTTGTGTATGAGCAAGCGTTATGTCTCTGTCGTGTTCTTTTATCCTGTCTTGCATCGCTCTCCCTGTTTCCCCTATAAATATGATTCGCGAGGCAGTAGTTTTCGGAGCTATGTTGTACACTGTTGTATATTGTACAATTAAAAATTGTGCTTATTGAGATGCCTTTCAATCAATGCAACAGGGAATATGTTTATTTACACTCAGCAGCTATTTTTTGCTTATACTAACACATCAATATGAACGAAATTCCCCGCAATAGGTAGAAAAGCTGCCTATAAAGACGTTTGAATGCGGTGAAGGTGCGTCGAGATTTGACCTTCCGTTATCATTTGAAGCTTGAGGCTGCAGATGCACTATCGAGGGTTGCGTTTAAAGAAATTATAGGGAAATCAAAACTTGCAATGTCAAGCACTGTAGCGAAATGAACGTTTCATTCTGTTGAACTGACTAAAGTTATATTTTAGACCATTATTTTAAAATAAAAACGTGTATATTATTTTTGCATATACATTGTATCCTGCGAAACCAAGAAAAAGGTAAAGGTAAAGCAACTTTATTTATACACGGTTTGTGTTTAAAGCTAGAAGCTTGTGGGGCCGTGTATATGAAACAAATACTGAACAAATATAATCTATTAAATAAACATAACATGGTTAAAAATCCCAACTGGCAGGAGGCAGACCAGTTGGCTATTTACAAGCATGACCGAGGATTTGAACTCGGGACGACCGAGAACAAATCCAGATAGTGGTCAGAACGGGACTTGAACCCGGGACCTACGGATTTCAAGTCCGGCGCTCTAACCACTCGGCCACGCTGCCTCCGTGAAACAGGAAACCCAGTGGAAATATTTCGACACTAGTTTGCCACTGATCCACACACTGGTCCCTGATTAAAATTCCGATTTTAGACAGGTGAATGGCAGAAATCGAAGTAGCTGATCGGCTTATCAGTCAAACTGAAGGAACTTGTCCTTGTCGATGCAATCGTTTTAAGGGTGCTCTTGTTTGTTTAAGATTTTTCAGTTTTTCTGCGAACTAGTAGCCTGCGTGGCCGGCGTTCAAAGGGGGAGGAGAGGGGAAGTTCTAGCGGTGGTCTCTTGCAACGTATATTATAACACCTCCATCCGATGTCTTTGAATGAGTGAGTTCAAATTTTCGGCCTTGTTTAGCCTCACACATTTTTCGGTAAATTTAAAATCCAGAGATAGCTGGTAACTCGGCTTATACGCGCACGACCCACGACGCACGACCCACGACGCACGACCCACGACCCACGACCCACGACCCACGACGCACGACTCACGACCCACGACGCACGCCAATTAGACAATCTCTAAAATCGGGCGCTTAATAATTAGCTATCTGTTTTGAGTTGAAAGGCAGGGTACAGTACAGTAAAAATCACTGGAAAAACAGTCACTTAAACCTATTCAGGCCGGGGGGGGGGGGGGGGGGCTTTTGAGGCCCGCGCTGACTTTGGACGCTTATAACTTTTTCAAGATTCAACCAAACGCTGCCAAATTTTGCGCGTTTATCTAAAATTTATCTCGTAAATCATTTGGTAGGATTAGTTATTGTGCCAGTAACTTGAAATCACCATGGCAACGTCATTTTGACAGGCTTGTTTTCCCAAATTTGAATTTTCGTGTTTCAATTTAATAATGAAAATCTGGAATGTTTTCAAGATTGCATTATTACCTAATGACATAATGGTCTCAATTTATAAAAATATATTTCACACAATACAAATAAACGATTCAACTAGACGTCTAGAAAATATAAACTTGTAACACTTAGCAAAGTGCAGCCTTTTCTCAATACTTAATAAAGGCGGGGGTTTTACCTGAAGACCAATTTTTCCAACGCTTTAGGTGGCTGACGCATTTCAGTATTTTCCAGCCCTTACACTTTAATGGAATAGTATACAACTCCTAATCAGGTAACTACTATTGTCAAGAAAATGATCACAACTTATTGACCAATGATTAGGTATTTGTTTCATACCATTACTGTAATAGCAACTGGTGAAGAATAGTAGTTCTGACCCAAAGTATAAGGGCTGGAAAACACTGAAAACCATTTCAGCCGCGTTTCAAGGAATCCAAAAAAGCTTTACTTATCCCATATATATTTGTTTTGCAGTATTTTGTTAATTTTTGGACGATTTTGGGGGATGTCTGGGAGGCGATAGTTTTTCTCAAAGGATTAGTAAAATTTAGACAAATAAGAAATATTGGAGATTTAATGTGATTTTAAAATTTGAATTTGAAGTTAAAAATTGGTGGACGGACACCAAACAGTCTCCTGACAGCCCGGAGTGCTCTTGCGAGGGGGTCAACTGTTTGGAGGTGTTTCCATTCTTTTCTTCAATCCCTTCTTTAAATCTCTTAATGTTCCATTCAAATTCAGGTAGAACCCCACCTTAAGTTTTGTTCTTGTGAGAAAACAACAGAAGTCAAAGGTTGCGTGATATAACCAAGAATGGATTTGAATTCTCCCTCCCTTTCCATCTCCTTAGCCTTTCACCCCCATCTGTCCCTCCCTTTCTACTCTCATTCAATTTAATGTTTGTTTACATTTCCTACCAATTCAGTATCGTACTAATCTGTGCCAAGCAATCAGATAATAACAGAAATTTGCCTTAATTTTGATCTCCCATACCAAGACCTTAGAGTATAAACCGCTAATAAAACAAAACACACTTGATAATAATTCTCTGAGGTTATACACCTTGCAGTATTAACGTACTAACGAACTTGATAACAAACCCCATTTCGTACTAAGGATTTTTACTGATCAACATAGAAAATAAGTTCACAATCATATGCATGTCACAATGGTTTACCTGTAACTTGTATACCGTATTGAACAATTCAGAACGAACCGACTTCTGCCCGCTACCATGATACCATGTTGATTAATTAGCTCGTTCGAAACCGTAGCAAAATCGTTAGAGACAGACAAAATACAGCCGTTTACTGGCAGTCTTTGAAAATCCTGAATTTCGTCAAAATGAGCCAAAATAAAGTTTTAAAATATCCTTTATCAATATGGTTCTTATTTTTTTATTAAATTCTATGAACTGCTTTTATGCAGTACTCTCCACAAAGATTTCAATTTCCTCAAAGTTTCGAGACAAATGGATACAAAATATTTCGTGCAGAATGTAATTTGATTAAGCGAATGTTTTCACGTCTATAAATACTTCAATCAGTGAAAGAAAAACCGTTTTGTTTTCATCGATGAGAACCACTTTCAAATAGTTAATGCATAAAAAATAACAATCAGATCAGAATGCAATAATTATTAATGTAAGGTCTCGCTATTATGTCTCGGCAGAGATACTTCTTTTTACCTCATGGTAATGAGGTATTAAAAATGACGATTTATTTCACTCATGGGCTCACTCACTCACTCCATTCCGATATAAAACCGCAATTAATTCATCATTAAACGGTAAACGTGCTGACAGAAAGGTCCGGTTTTCCCCTGCCTCCCCGCCCTTGTGTTCTGTTCATATATCTGGGGGGCGGGATAGAGGCCAAATGTTTGCTTGAGTGCAGAGATGAACATTCAAAATGGCATGTCAGGCCGAAATTCTCAAAGGTGGTTTTTCGTTCCTTTCGCTTCATCCTCGATCTAAATACACCTTTGTAGACCTTACAAACGAAGAGGAAATGTTCCAGAAAATACTCAAATGGAAAGAAATGGGCTTCAAAGCAAAGGTTGTTGAACCTGTTTGATCAGAAAGATCAGTTCATTTGGACAACGGAGAATCGATCAGGCGCAGGAAGAATGCAACTTTACCATCCTGGAGAAAAGGTACTAAGCGTTCCTTCCTCTGTTGTATTTTTGTACAAAACAAGCAAGATATATAAATGCACTTTAAGATTTCACCAATCGTTCGGAAGATGTTCGGTAAATGTGACACGACAAAGCACATGCTTTTCGTATTGAAGTGCCGAGAAGTGCTGTTATACACGCGCACATGACAAAGGACATGTTTTTCGTATTAAAGTGCTGAGAAGTGCTGTTATACACGCATATGACAAAGGATATTTTTTCGTGCTAAGACGTGCTGCTGTTCGTCTCTTTGCGGAGTAGATTTTTGGTCTGTTATTGATTTAAGTATGGATGTAGATACAGAAAATAAATTCAAGTAAAATGACAGGTGCGATGTCATTACAGTGTAAAAATGCCCTTTAATTTAATAAGAAAATATTAAATTACACTTTAATCACACAAAACTTGAAGAAATGTTTATTTTCAATGGAATGAAATATGAATTAATTGACACAACACTATGTCCGTAGTGTCTATCACGGACCAGTCAAGGAGTGAACTTGGAGTTTAAAAGGAAAAAAAAATATCAAGTTTCGGCTCAACTAGAGACAACAGCGCTACCTATTTACATCTTACAGAATAAGTATGATTGGCTGTTATTCATGCTGCTAAAAACACCTACCAACAAACTAACACTAAAAAATCTTTACAAAGGCAGTCACTTCAGAAACACACAAGTCATGTTTGTGTGAGTCACGGAGTGTGCGTGACATGAATTTCCTTCACCACGTCATCTTTTGCTTTAAGGTGGCTCCATAGGGTTTCTTGACCGCGCGAAGAATGGGTACGAAAGGGCGAGCTTGAAATGCCGGCAAATCAAAACAAACATGGCGGCTTCACGCGGGCGTGAAATTTTCGGCGAGAAAACGCGAGACTTGCTTCCTGCCAATGAAACAACACCCGTGCTTTCCTGTATTGGGCAGATAAAAGAGTTTACAACACCCTTAAAAGGTGTTTACAACATCCGCGGGGCTTCTGGCCGCCAGTTTGTAAAGTTCGTACGATCGAAAGCAAAAGAGAAAATAAAGAATAGTCTCCGCGATTGTGAGATACTTCGAGCAGAATTTCAGAGATTCTGCTACATAAAGGATTAAGGTATATCTCTAACTAACCTTTGGGTTAACAGATATTCGCACAAAAACCAACAACAACGGGGAACGCTCGTCTTTACACATCAACTCGTTCAACTCGTATGGTTCGAAAGTTCGCGCATGCTCAAATAGCGATCTTGGACAATTTCTATTCTGATGACGTAATAGTTATTCGGGCGAAAATAGAAAATTCCCCCTGGTATTTACTAGAGTTTCCTTCGGTGAAATTCCTTAAAATTTGGCATAGATGTGATACCTGTTTAACTGCTCTTTTTGCCGTTTTTTAAAAAAAATTTGTAAGCCAGTTTTTTTGCTTAGTCAAAAAAACACAAAATAATCAAAAACGCAAAAACGACCTGGACAACCCCTACTTTTTTTGTTTTTAAAAGTTATTTCTCATCAGATTCAATCCGTTGGGAGAATTTCAAAAATTTTCACCGAAGAAAATTAAAGAAATTTAAGATCAAAGCCATAAAAACACCAAAAAATAGGACTTTTTGAGTAGATGTAGCTCAAAAACAAAGGCCGTTATTTTAAAAAAGAATAATGTACGACATATTTTAATCCTTGTTTTTAATATTCGGCAGCTTTTATTTAACTAGTTTAAAAAATAACGCGAAAATGATCTCTTGATGGGTATCACTTGTGCGCGCGCCGTAATATCTCAAAACCCTATGGAGCCACCTTAAACAACATGTGTGGCTGGATAAAGCAGGGGCACCCAACGGAATATTTCGTTAAAAATATCTGTTCGGAAGACGATTTGAGATCTAGAATTTCGGAACATTCATTGTAAATTTTTTTGCTTGTCTGCCTGTCCTAGGATTTTCGAATATCTAAAAAATGGTAGAATTGTTCATTTTTAACGGATTTTTACTCTAAAAAGGTCACCTAGAATTTTCGGGAGCCCTTCTCTGGCTGGAATTTTTTCGAAAAGGTAAGTTTTGATCCCTATAACTTTCGGATCACTAGACTTTCAGCTAGGAAATCCGAACAGATAAAAAATTTTTAGGGGATAAAAACATGCCTAAACCTACCGTTTAAATACTAAAATACGTTGAACGGTGCTATCTTTAAGTGGTTTTGAACTATATTCTCGATGGGTGCCCCTGATAAAGGCCTGCTAACGCATCTAAATATTTATTTTGTTCCGAATGTTCAATAAAATATGGTCCACTTCACGCCAATAAAATGTAGACTAAGGCCATCCCGTTGTATTTCTCCGTTTAGCGTCGACCGACGAGCTTTTCGAAATATAAATAGAGCAATCTAACTGCACAAGTTATTCCCCTGGCGCGTTGACATATATCCCGTGCCTTGACACATTGTTGCTGTGCTTCCAATGTCCGTTTCGATTCCCAAAATAAACTCAAAAAAAAATATTCAACATGTTCTGGGTAATTTGTACAACTTGTACTCGCTCCGAGCCAAACACCTGACTTACACAAAAATAAATATTTCACACATACAGACCACAGAGTATTAGTAAATATTTACACGTCCAAGCGGTCTTTGCTTACCCTTTCGCAATGTGATTAATCAGTCCTAAGGATCAAAGGTTACACTAAAATATTTTGTGGTGAAAAAATAGAAATCGCGCTACGAAACCTGAGAGCACGGACCATCAATGCCGCAACTTCCATGGAAAAATTAAACATTCAAAGGCAACCAAAGTGCCATGTTTGAACGCTTATTTGAAAAAACCCCGGGGGGGGGGTACTCCCTATAATGGCCTATACGGGGAGGCTCCGCCCGAAAGGGGTACCTTTTTTAGGCTTCAGGTATATAAAAGGGTAGGGATTTCACAAGTTTAGGTATATGAAAGGGTATGGAAATCTGTCATTTAGGTTTTTGAAAGGACCTTTAATTAAAAAATTTCGAACAAATGAAATTTATGGCTGTATTATTTCAATTTATGAAGCGCTACTTGAAAATGACAAAAAAAAAAACATCATGTTTTAAGTCTATACCATGACTTTCAGGTATATGAAAGGGGTACCTTTTTTCATGAAAAGGTATACGAAAGGGGTACAATTTCTGGCAAAATGGTATATAAAAGGGCAAGGGGTAAGAGCTCGGGGCGGAGCCTCCCCGTACAAAACTTTCTTGGGTACCCCCCCCCCCCCCGGGGGGAAAACCTATCAATGACCCATTGACGCAAGAAAACATTCAAAGGCAAATTAAGTGAGATTGTGACATTATTGATGGCAGCTATAAGCTACATGCAGTTACGCTCAAATTATAAAAAGTATTATTGCGCTTGCCGTGTGACGTGTTTTAGTTAACACGACATCCACAGCACGTTTTTGTTTCGTGTCACGTCATCTCGTGTCACGTTAGTATTGAACACTAGTAATAAAGTGAAATTGCGTTACATTATTGGACGCTTATTTCTTTGGAAAAAAATGCGAAGGTCGGCACTTCATCGAATTACCATGAGGTTGCTCGAAGAGCCTTTGATTTGCAATTCAAATGTATGCAAATTTCGTGTAAAATGTAATTCGATTCCATTTTCTTGTTTACAAACTCTTTCTTAAGAAAGTTGTATTTTCGTGAATAAAACCCATTGTCCTGTTTTGTTTTCCTGATCATGTTTGTCTGTGATTTTTACAAAACATGTGGTCTTTTTTTTCGGAACTTTAAGTTGTACAAAAATTCCTATTTTGAACACAGATGTCACTTCCGGAATTTCTCATCTAAAATTCAATTGGTATTTAATTATAATTATTCGAAGTTTTCATTTTCAAGTCATCTTTTCATTCAATAGCTTTACTGATCTCGTAAAAAATTCCATTCAAGTTCACACCAATACTGTACATTACCAATGTTTTGCTGACGTCTTGAGAAGTGTCTTACTAACGTCACTAGTCAAATCTAAAATATATCCAAACCAAGTTGTGCAAACATTCTACTCTTTGTGACAGGTGACTTTGACGCCCAATCGCATACTCCTTGCTAAATATATAAAAAATAGTTTTAAAGTGGAGTCCGCCTCAAAAAAATGTACCGCCAGATCACACTGCTATTTGTAGAAACCAGCAAAGCGTCTAGTTTCAAAGTTTCCCACAAAAACATTGCGTGACATGAATGACGTTACCCCTTTTATTTACAAAAATAGCTTCAACTTGTCAAAGCAACTACAGTTTCACAATGGTGATTATTAGTACTTTACCCCTTAAGCTTTTTTTCTCTTTCCTCACGCCGAAGCAAAGAAGAGAACCAGATTGCAGATTAGCCCAAAAGTCGACCCAGTGTTCCTACAACGATTTACTGTCAAAACTGAAATGAAACCGATTGGCCCAGGCTATCCCCGTCATTTTTAGCCGACAGGAGACTATCGTCTAGGACGACCAAAGGGTAAACTATAAATCGGCCACGCCCGATTAAAAACACCCAAGAGATAAATGATAGGTACAGAAAAGCAAAACCAACACGGATACAGTCCTTGATTTTGACATCTAACTGTGTGCAGCAAATGATCCTTATTCAAAGTTTATCAAATTGTCTCAATCAAAATTATTATTCTTAATCAAAGATTCTTATATCTAATTCATACAGAAATGTGAACGATGAAAAATGCAACATAATGCAGTGTTGGGACCGTAGCTATAGCTGCAGTCTCGTTGAAGAAAAAGAAATAAAAAAATTTACCCATGCCTAAGAAAAAATTATTATCTTAATAATTGAATTGTAAAATGGAAAAACAAACGATAAAGCAAATTGGTTTTCTTTATTATGAGCAACAGGCAGTGAAACACACCCTATTTCTTAATTTCTCATTAAAAGCCATTTCCACGTTATCCAGGTTCATAAACACAGCCTCGCTCTTCTCGTGATTGAGGGTTTCAATGGGGTGGTGGCTTTTACGGTTAACGGTTAAAATTTTGGCTTTTTTACGGCTAACGGTTAATTTATTTCCATAACAGTTAACAGAAATTAAAAGATAATTAAAAAAAAATTAATTTCCAATATCGAAAAACATAATTTAGGTCTCTGGGCCATTCTGGGACGATGAAGTGAACTAGTTTGGTTTATTTATAATTACTGACCGATTTTTTACGGTTGACATATTTTACGGCTAGCGCTTAAAATTTTCCAATTTTTACGCCAAACGGCTAAATTTTTGGCCGTTTTACGACTAACGGTTAACCCCATTGAGACCCTCATGATTGTCAAAAAGCATTTCTGACAGTTTCTTTGCTCAAGTCGCTACAATGTGTGCCTTGCAATTAAGAACAAGACTCTATGGACTATTCATCAATTAAAAAGCGTGATCAGAAACACGAAAGTTTCAGGTTTCTGTCTCACTGTGCGGGTCTTTGTTCCCTTCAAGACACAGCCCAGTCGCCGTGTTAACTAGAGGGTAAGTGATTTAGTTTAACGTGTTTAGATTTTTCGATAAAAATCACCAATACCATACAAAATGTGTTAAAAGCGCACAATCTTAAGCATTTGAGACAAAAAATTTACGACTTTCTATTTTTCAGGCGTTATTATTTAACACAGCTTCTTCATATAGGTAAATATCGTATCCACACAAAAAGCCGGTTTATCTGTTTTCTTTATTAACGCAGTTATTGTTGAATTGAGAATGAGACTAAAATCATGGTTTTTCTAAAAGGGACTTAAATCATGTTCTTTCCAAAAATGTCGATTCGAGTTATATTGTCTAATTAACGCTTCTCTAAGTGATACATAGATACCAGACGGATCATTTTAGTAAGAGTATTTCCGAAGCCTTTTTATCCAGTCAGAGTATCCCTAGTGGGATATCACGTCGAACCTTAAGCTTTTATATCGAAAATAATAACACCTGTTGTTTTCAGAGGTAAAAATGTTGTTCTGGGTAAACGCCAGCCATTTTCGGAATAACAGCTCGTAAATAAGTGTAATAATAAGTTTCTGCCACTTTAATATTGGCTAACAAATACGAAAAGATTTGGAGCGTTAATACACAAACATGCCTTGGGGAGGTTCAAATCGATACCGTACTGACAGACAATACAACGACATCCCAAGTATTTTGACTGAATTTCCTCGTTGAGTGCTCGTGCTGATAGTTTATAATAAAAAGTATTGTTTTTTCTTCGATTAGAATTTATTCATACCTTGGGACCTCAAGACCCAATTATTGGGACCTGGCTTAGCTTCATTCCTTTTTCGCTAAGTGAAATTGTAAAAAAAATTATTTTTGTTGGTCGGTGACGCGGTGTCCAAATGGCTTAACCTACTTCTCCACTGGTCGGGGTTCGAGCCCTTGCCGGCGCGGGATCATTGTTTTGTGTTCTTAGCAATACATTTCACTGTCACAGTGAATCTCGATCTCCACCAGGAGTAACCAGGAGTATAAAAAGGTATCGACAAATTGTTTGGGAAACCTCACAGAATGCTGGGGAGTAACTTAACTTGCAATGGACTAGCAAGGGCAGTTGCAATAATCCAAGCTGCTTCATGCTACAGAAACCGAACTTGAGGAGCCGCGAGCTATGAGCAAGTTGGGCTTTAAAAAAATAAGGTTTCACTTCAACAAAATGATCCTCGCGTGAACCTCACTTTGAACAAATAAAAAGAAACACATAGCAAAACATATATTTTACTTTAATTCTTACTTATGAATGAAAATCTCATATAATCTTAGCTGACAGCGTAAGGAAGATCTTTTCACCTTTATCCGTTTAGTTTGCTTCTCCTTCTCCGTCAGCTATCTCTGAAAATACAGAAATAATCAATCAATTTTAAGGGGAAAAAAATAAAAATATCATCGCTTTAGATTTAGGAAAGTTGTAAACCAATCTCTGTTTCGAAAACAAGAGAAACTAGGCTAAAATAAGAAAAGGAAACACACATATATTCGAGAAGACATAAATACGAGCATGGGCGATAAATGATAGGCGTAGAAAATAGGACCCGACAGCTACAGTCCTTGATTATGAAATGACTGATTTTTTATCAAAGCATTTCTGAATAAATCCTATTCGTACGAGAATATGAACAACGAACAATGAAACACTATTCAGTATTAGCATAACCACACTGACCTACTATTGGTAATCGCGCAATCTGATTGGCTACACAGGTGCCTACTATCGATCCGTAGAAGGCTCTCGGAGCGCGCGCGTTGTCTTCGCTAAATTTTATCAATCAAAACCTTCAATAAATCTATTCTAGCGATATTCTGAGTTTAATAGATCGGTCAGTGGGTTATGCTAACACAATTAGACGGCTCGCTCTCGGTTTCTACCGGCTTTTGATAGTTGGCTCGGGGCTTCGCCCCTCGCCAACTATCAGCCGGTAGAAACCTCGAGCTTGCCGTCTAATTGTTAATTAGAACCATAGATATAGCTATAGTCCAGTTGAAGAAAAAAATAAAAAATGTTTCCCTTGCCTAAGCAAAAAATATAATTAATTTGATAATCGTATCTCATCACTATTCTTTTATTCTTTATCGCATTTTAAAATGGAAAAAACAAATGAGAAAGCGAACTTGGTTTTCTTTGTTAAAATCAACAGACAGTGAAACACACCCTATTTTTTGAATTTCTCATTAAAAGCCATTTTCAAGTTATCCAGGTTCATAAACACAGCCTCGCTGTTCTCATGGTTGTCCAAAAGAGTTTCTGACAGTTTCTTTGCTCAAGTCGCGACAATGTGTAACTTGCAATTAAGAACAAGACTCTATTGACTATTCTAAACTTAAAAAACGTGATCAGTGCACGCACAGCAAGAACAAACGGTTTCATCGTTTTTCGAGAAAAATGCAAAATGATACGAAGATCTTTTTTCTTCGGGCATGACATTTTACTCTCACAGTGCCTTTTTCCCACATAAGTATAAATGGATACTGGCGAACGGTTGAGGCAACCTGACATAATGCAATTTTCTAAGTTATCCAGGTTCATTAGCACAGCCTCGCTGTTCTCGTGGTTGTCTAAAACGGTTTCTGACAGTTTCTTTGCTCAAGTCGCTACAATGTGTAACTTGCAATTAGGAACAGGACTCTATTTACTATTCAATTCTCTAAAAGTGTGGTCAGAGACACGCAAAGCAAGATTAAATTGTCCAGTTGAACAAATAGACCACTCTATGCCACGAGATGCTCAGTAAACAAGCAAGAGTCGGATAAATAATAAGCAATATTTTCACTCTCATCAGTTTTAATTTGAACAGCAACAGGTACGTATTGGAAAGACTAACGTTTCACTCCACCACTTCTTTTAAATCTTAATTGAATTTGATGTTGAGATTGCAGTCGATTATTTTCTTCTGTTCCAGTGTAAATCTTTCTTTCCAAAAAGACACCACCCAGTTGACGTGTTGAAAGGTTAGTGATTTTGTTTCACGTCTTTAAATGTTTCGATAAAAATCAGCAAATACCATACATGATGTGTTGTAAGTGCCCAAGCCTCAGTATGCATTTGGGACTAAGAGAATCTCATTTTTTAAGCCTCATTAAGTCCCTTCAAGTTTGATTGTACTTGTTAGTGAATGCTGTTAAATTTTGAAATTGCTGACTCGACTCCTTTAAAAGTTTATGATTTTCTGTTTTTCAGACATAATAATTAATCACAGGTTCTTCGTGTAGGTGAATATTGTCAAATTGTATCCACACAAAAAGCCGGTTTATATGTTTCCTTTATCAACTTAGGTCGTGTTAAATACAGAATGAGACTAAAATCATCGTTTTGCTAAATGAGACTAAAATCATGTTCTTGCTAAAAAAAGAAGATTATCCTCTCAGATTTTCTTTACTGTTATTTTACCGCGAACCTTCCTTTTATGGGAAATATAATATCAGTTGTTTTCGAAGCGGTAAAAATTATGTTATGGGTACAAGAAAACGCTACCATTTTCCGAAAGGCAACAACAGCTTGCAAATTTGGGTACTAACATTTTATTCTCTAAAAGTTTCTGCCACTCTAATATTTTGCTAGCAAATCCGAAAAGATTAAACTGTCACAAATATGCTTTAAAGCTTACACAAATATGCCTTGTCCTAAGGGTTATCGTTATGCAATATAACGATATCCCAAGTCGAGGGTCTGAATGGGGGTACCTTGATAACACTTAACACTTAATTTTTGGCTCTGTAACATGGAACAGCTACTTTTAGGCATTTTAACACTAACAGTAGAAACATCCACTGTAACAATAAATTTTATCCAGAATGAAACAAAAACGGCTCCAAAAAGACCAATATTATTTTGTTTAGTATATCAAGACGTTTTCAGCAATTTTCCGACGATTTCCGATCATTTCGGAGTTTCCGAAGACTTTCAAAGGTTTCCGAAAACTAACGAAGATATCCGGAGACTACCGAAGATGTCCGAAGACTACCGAAGGTTTTCGAGGAAAAAAACGAAAATTTTCTCTTAGTTGATGAGTGATTTTATTCCCGTTTTTACAAGTGCAGATGCTAATGCTAAGTCTTTTTCATGAAAATCCACCCAAACACTTAACAGTATTTTCTCCGGAAACAGTAAACATTAAAAAATTGGCCAATGTAACATTAAACACTAAAAATTATGGGCAAATAACACTAAACACTAAACCCCATTTAGACCCTCCAAGTCTTATGACTGAATTTTTTCCCTCCTTGAGTGCTCGTACTGATAGTTTAAAAAGTGCTTCTTAAATTAATATTAGAAATTATTCTTTTTTGGGGACCTATAGACCAAATTGTTGAAAATTGGAAATTGCAGTTGAACAAAATAGTCCACTTTTTTGTCACGAGATGCTCAGTAAACAATACATTACATAAAGCAAGAAAAAAGTTGGATAAATAATAACCAATATTTTCACTCTGATCAGTTTTAATATGAACAGCGACAGGTAAATATTGGAGAGGTTAACGCTTCTTGTTGCGCCGATTCTTTTGATTCTTCATTGGGTTTTATGTTGATGTTGATGTTGATGTTGGTGTCGATTGTTTTCTTCTGCTCCACTGTGTGCTCCACTGTGTGCCGGACTGTGTAAGTGTAGAAACAATTTAAAAATTTATATTAGGTTATACTTTTATTTTATAATTTTATTTTTTAATTTATAATTTTATTTTATTTATATGAGGTTATACTTTTAAGGTTAATTGCACTTATTGATCAATGCTGCTAAATACTGGGAATGTTTTATACACAGGTACTTTATATAAGTGAATTTCTCATCCACACAACATGCGGCTCTATCCAAGTGCTGAAAACATCTATGAATTTTGCAGAGAAACTTAAACAAATTTTATAGCGTAGAAATTACAATTTGTGGACATTATCTTTGTTCCCTTTACCCACAGATCCAAAGAAATCAAAGGCTCAAAACTCGCTGATCATCATGTTATGTTTGCTGATTTTATCCCTGATTACCTTGTGCTCTGCAGCGGACAACCACTGCACTAACAAAGTGAGTTAATTTGCTTTTAGACAACAGTCCAGTATTTACAGTTTAGTTTCTTCATACGCTGTACTTGACTGCACTTTTCAAGCACATGCTTGAAAATTTTTCCAACGAGGCATCGTGACCTCAGCCATCATTAATTCAATAATTCATTTTAAACTTGTCACCCTTTGTCTTTGCTGTTTTTTTTTCACAAAAGCTTTCTCTGTTAGAAACATCGTCAGATATAAAGGTAATGTAATAGGTATAATAGCTACAGAATTGTGAATTGTTAGTTTCATAGCCAGATAGAAACGAACAACTTGTTCTGTATAATGTCTGTTACAGACCCAACAAGTGTGTTGCGGTGGACACCCAGGAATAAATGGTATTCCCGGTATGCATGGCATGCCGGGATCCCCTGGCCGTAACGGATGCGATGGACGTGACGGAGCTAAAGGAGACCGGGGAAGTCTAGGGAGGACTGGACCCCAGGGGCCTGCTGGTGCGGAAGGGAAGAAAGGAGAGAAGGGAGAACCTGGTGTCCAGGGCCCCGCCGGCCAAAAGGGAGAAAGAGGGGAGAAAGGTGACAGTGGAACTCCAGGAACACCTCAGCTTTCCTCGCACATGAACTGGAAAGAATGTACATGGACAAATGAAGATGGAAAAGACCAAGGCCTGATCAAGGTATGTGTTTATTTTCAGTATCTTAATAACCCATTAGCCTGCGTAGCAGGGATAAAAAGGGGGATGGGGCAGTGGGAGAATTGATAGAATTCTAGGAGTGAACACAAAGGAGGGGGTTGGGCATAACCGCGTATAGCATTAAAAGAACATGTTAATAATGTGTAATAACCGCATTTATCACTTGTCTGTAAATATTAAACATTTTAACGCTGCACAGAGCATTGATGTCCCTAGATAGAGCTTGTGACTTTCGCATCTGTATCCTCCATCTGCTTTCATATTTTCTCATTTTAAGTACGTTGTTCGATATTCATTCAAATATCTACACTAACATTATTTTGCTGTTTTATTTTCTCACTCATTCATTTCTATAAATTCTTGATTCATTCATTCTAAGGTTGATGTAAGGTACATATATTTAAGTGAGAACGAGAGGATTAAGTACCTACTTAGAGCTGACAATGAACATACATCAAAAGTAGTAGGTAAATATATACATTCAATGTTTCAAAAAAGGAAAGAGCTTCTAAACTTACAAGCACAATGAACATTATAATTTATTTAATTTTTACATATATTGACATTATGAATTGTATAAGAATCAAATTTTTGTTATTTCTTAAATGTATTAGTAAATGTTAAAACCTTTGTTGTAAACAGACCAATACCTCCCTTTGGAGAGTAAGGCGCAATAAAGAAAAACTATTACTATTATTACTATTCATTCATTCATTCATTCATTCATTCATTCATTCATTCATTCATTCATTCATTCATTCATTCATTCATTCATTCATTCATTCATTCATTCATTCATTCATTCATTCATCCATTCATTTATTCATCGGTTCGTTCCTTCGTGTGTTCTTTGGTTAATTCGCCCATTCGTTCGTTCGTTCGCTTGTTCATTCTTTCATTCACTTAATTCGTTTTTCGTTCATTTATGGAAGTTTAAATCTGTTGAATGAACATAACACTCTGAAAAACAAAACCCGGCCGCTGCGCCCTCCTCCCCTCCTGATTGGAGATTATTTTTGTAGTGGTATTAGTCATAATTTATAACTATCATTTTCATTATAGAATTGTGAATTTGTAAAGAACTTCACGGATACTGCCCTCCATGTTTACTTTGCCGGTAACCTCAGGATTGCCAGCTGTGACATCTGCTGCAACCGTTGGTATTTCACCTTCAATGGCGTCGAGTGCGGCTCTCCTGGACCCATTGATGGTGCGTTCTACATGAAAACCGGCAAGAACCACAACCTTCACCGTCACCGCCACATTGAAGGTCACTGTAATAACATTCACAAGGGAAAGGTGCGAGTGGGATTCTGGGTTGGAAAGTGTACCACCGGCCAGAATCTTGCTGACGCGTACACCACTTGGGGATCGCTGTCCCGGATCTTTGTTGAAGAGGTGCCAAAAGCGCAGCAGTAAACCGTCAAAACTGATTACTGGATTTTTCACTAAAATAGTTTTAATTACAATACTGAACAGCAGAAACGGTGTTAATTTAAAGATAAACTAGACGTATATGAAAAAACGCATGGCTTACTGATGACCTATAAATTATTACATTAACAAATTGGAAAGTTCTGTATCAGTTAAAGATAAATAAAGTCCAGGAACATTATCAAAGAGCTTCCTTGCATGAAATGCAAATGGCTTTAGACGTCCTCGTTGTACATCTTTAAAGTATTCATCAAGATAGCATGGTTGGTTCTGAATTTCCAAGACGGCCGCAAGAAAGCTGTCATCAATGTTAAAAAAGCGATTCATACCGCGATTTTTGGCAGTCTGAACAGTTGGCGCAAAACGCAGTTAACTCTGCAAAAGTCGGGGAGGCAAAAGTTTTAATGAACGGCTGAAAGAGCTCCTGGGAAACGAATCTCTCCAGACCATTTCCAAACGGCTCTGCGAACACACGAAAGTGACCCCTAAAGTTACTGCTTGCCAATTGATTCTGCTCAATCAGGAGCCAGCATTCGCAGAACCTTTAATGAAATGGTCTGTACAGACTTGTTTCCCGGGGGCTCTTTCCGCTCTTCTTTAAAAATTTCGCCGCTTCTAGTTTTTTCCGCGTCTACTTCGTTTCGCCCAGACTAATTGCCCCTGGGCCTCCGAGGATGGTTAAAATTCTTCATTTTCGATTTCACTTTTTTCATGATATGGTAAAAAACTGCAAAAATTTATGAAATTAGTTCAAAAAATTAATAAAACGGAAAAATGCACAAATACTGCAAAATTCCTGAAAATTGTTATTCTCTTTGGAAGGAGAAAAATTCCATGCAAATTTGGGCAAAACGTTGTTAAGGACAACTGGCATGTAACCGTCATGAATCGAGAACAAAATCATTGAATCAATAGATCATTGAATAGCTTCACCTCCCTTCCCTCCTTTTGGTACATGCAGATCGATTAAAATTGGTGTTTATTGTTATTCAAACTGTCATTCACGAATAAAGTTGATCTTTGATCTATGTCCGAAACACGTAGTTAGCGTTACGCATTGCGTTACACGTAGAGTTTACACATCTGCTCACGCGCTTAGCTTCGATTTAATTGATAGCTGAGGCATGTGCTGGAGGGGGAGAGAATGTTCTAGATGTTGATTGTTAAACGTAAAGAGAAAGCACGAGTGTGTCAAAAGATTGTTAGTTGTACCAAGATTGTGAAGTTAGCTCGGGGGGGGGGGGGGGGTAACTCCCATTAAATTCGGATAGGGGTGTGCCGCGAAGGTTCTTAAACCCTGACCCTATTAAAGGATAAAGAAAGGAGAAATTTGATACCTTTTAAAAGCCCAAAACCGAAAAAATGTCACCCTATTCAAGGGGAGGAGAAGCGTTCCGTGACGACCCAAATAACGGCTAACCGCGCACGGCAAAATGCAAATCTTTATAAAATCGCTTTACTTATACTTGAACCGAAAGTTCAGTTTTAAATTACCCTTTTTTTTTCGTTTAGCTGGGGGTTTATTTTAGCTGATAGAATTTAGGTACCCTATCTAAGGATCACACCGGGAACACATTGCCAAAAGAAGCAAAAGTGATACCCTATACCCTATTTAAGGACCGAGAACCTAAAAAACCATACCCTATCCCGCGGCACATACCTATATAGCCAACATATGGGAGTACCCCCACCCCCTCCACCCCGGGGGAAGTAAGACAATCCTCAGATTGAAGGAAGTTATTAAAGATTGTGAAGTCCTAAGATGTGAGGATTTCTATTAATATAATTCTATCAATAATGATTTCACGCACAAGACAGCAAAACCGAAGAGACATTTCATTGCGAAACAAAAGAGCGACAAAATAAACGGTTTATCGCTCACAAGTATAACAATTAAAATTTAACGCACATTGTACATTAATTTCAAAATTAAGGTGGTTTTTTTTAACCTCGTCGAAGGGAAAAATATTAAAATTTTCCCCACCTGCGAAGTATCGTCATGCTAGCAAGAAAAAAAATAACAATTCAGAATTAACAGATCAAAATAGGTGACTGTGCTTTTACTTTGAACAAGAGACAATGTTGAGTCGCATTTATAAAAAAACAGCCTTTTTTCTTTATTTATCAATTAAAGCCATTTTTCAAGTTCTCCGGGTTTATTAACACAGGCTTCATGTAAGTTGCAAGGTTCTATGGACTATTCAACTATTAACCCTCGGACGTACAAGGAAGGGGGGGGGGTGGATGCCACCCCCCCCCCCCCATAAGGTTTTTTCCGAATTTTGAAAAGAGGATTTAATCTACAATGCTGAAACTTTCAGTAGCTGTTCATTCATCCTTTACGGAAATTTTGATATGTCAACCATGTGTCGAGGATATTTGACGTTGCCATGGCAACGTCATAAATACAGGCAGGTCTTGCCAAAAATCGTCATTTTTAACATTTTTCTTTATTTTTCCCATTTTTTTTAAACAGAAGTGCAAGATTTGTTTATTTTTACATTAAATGAGCATTCTGGCTTGATTTTGCATAAATTTCCGTTATTTTGTGACTTTCTAAGAAAATGTTGAAATCCAAGATGGCGGATCCAAGATGGCGGCTCTTATGACGTCACGTGACGTCATATGACGTCACAGCCAATTAAAATTATGTCATCTTGTAGAGTAAGCTAAGGGCTTTCTTATCAGTGTAAAATAATCTCGCTACGCCTTAATATAACGAAAACTCCGGGGAGGGGTTCCATCCACCCCCTCCCTTGTACGATGGTGGGGGTGTGAGTTTGCTTGTACGTCCGAGGGTTAAAAAGCCTTATCAGGATCACACACACACAAAAAAAGAATAAACAGTTTCATCTCATTGGACAAATTAAATCGACAGCTTAATACTTTGTACTAGCCGTGAATAGCATTTCTCAACTACATTCTCGCGAAAAGCTCACTAAACAAACAAGAAGAAATTTCAAAATAAAATAAAAACTAGCACTCATATATTTACCCCGGCCAGTTTTAATTTGAACAGCGACAAGTAAGCATTGAAAAGGTTGAAGCTTCTATTGCGCCGATTCTTTTTATTCTTCATCATTTGGTTTTGATGCTGATGTTGGCGTCGAATGTTTTCTCCTGTTCCATCGGCGCGCGTAGGTCTTTGTTTCCTTAAGTTTAACGCGTTCGGGTGTTGCGATAAAAAAAATACCAATATTCCAAAAACTGACTCCACGATATTCAAAACGCGCCCAACCTTAAGGATTTGAAACTATTAAGTGAGTGCTTCTTTATACTAGAATTGCTTTCAATACATGTACATGCAAAGACACCATAAGTGGCTTCATCAAAGTGTTAATTTTAACATCAGTTTATTTTGCCCCTTATACATTAGAATCGATTGGTTTTCTTTATAGACACAGGTGTTGCTAAAATTTACAATGGGGCTAAAAATTATGTTTGTTTAATTAACATTTGTTCAACTGATAGTTTAACCCTTAATATGCTAAGTCCGGATTATTCCGGGATTTGGAGAAATGGCCATTCAAACACTTATGACGACACCAATTTACACGTCAGCAGATGTTTGTGACGTGCAACTTATAGAGTTTGGATAGATCTTTCCACAGGAGTGTCCATCTTGAACATGGACTGCATTCCGACAGAGCTAGTCCAAATTTTGGCTTATGCGCATGCGCCAATGTAAAAAGGTGTACATTTTTACATGGAAATGTCATCAAAAACTTAATGCAGTGTCCGAAAGTGCATTCTAGCAAAGTTTAGAGAAATTTAGGACCGTAGAGCCAAGAAAATCGATTAACGGTTAAAAAAACGCGTTTTTTGGAGTAATTTCAGCATATTAAGGATTAAGAGAACAGGTCAAATGTCTTCCTATTGCGCTTTTTTCATGTAATTGCAATTTATGGAGCAAAAGCAATCCAAATCGAGCAAAATTTCGCATGATTTAGGATTTTAGGTATTTTAGCTTAACCCTTAATATGCTAAGTCCGGATTATTCCGGGATTTGGAGGAATGGCCATTCAACCACTTATGACGTCACCAATTTACACGTCAGCAGATGTTTGTGACGTGCAACGTATAGAGTTTGGATAGATCTTTCCACAGGAGTGTCCATCTTGAATATTGACTGCTTCCGACAGAGCTAATCGAAAGAAACGTGATCAGTTTTTGGTGCAGTGTCCGAAAGTGCATTCTAGCCTAGTAATACCCGTACTAGATCATGCTCTCCTTTCCAGGGTTTTCCACTGATTAAGATCAAACCTTTTCAGGCCAGTAGAAGGCGTGCACAGAGTAAAACATAGAGAGAAGAAGAAAGCAGAGAAAAACGATAAGGAAAGGAGCAAGGAAAAAAATCGGAACGGTTCAGCAAAAAAAAAAAAAAATGTCCAGATTTTGGCTTATGCGCATGCGCCAAAGTAAAAGTTGTACATTTTTACATGGAAATGTCATCAAAAAAACTTAATGCAGTGTCAGAAAGTGCATTCTAGCAAAGTTTAGAGAAATTTAGGACCGTAGAGCCAAGAAAATCGATTAACGGTTAAAAAAACGCGTTTTTTGGAGTAATTTCAGCATATTAAGGGTTAATAAGCCTTTGTTCAATTAATAATTATTCTTTTCTTGAGCCACAATGACGAACTGTTGCGTATTCGCTTAGATTTATTTCCATTTTTCTGAAAAGCGCGTCCTATTATTTTTCACCCTATAAAAAAGTTTTCTCCATCGCAAATTAACTAATGACTGTTCGCGTGACTTTAAGTCGAGTAATAGCAAGTTGTAATGCTCTCTATAGCCATAGTTAATAGAGGGAAATGGTTAGGAATCCCGTCAAAGTTCTTTGTTGTATGTTTTTGTTCGCTATTTTGGGGGTTGACCCTGCACAAAACCTGACAAAATACAATTGGTGGTTACGTGTGTTCATGTAACTAACCAATAAAAACATTTAAATTACGTAATTCATGCATAGTGTATGAGCGCAAAACAAAAGATGTGCAGGGTCGTGGACCTTCCAACATAAATCTTGGCCTCTTTGTTTGCTCCTTTGATGTTTGCCGGGCTTCCTAACCATTTCCCTATATTAACTATGCTATAGCTAATGAGGCCGGTTGAGGTTTTCGATAATTTTACAGGAACTGCTGCTGCATAATTCGATAACTATGTATACTCTAAATTCAGTGAAAATCAACCCATCAAATAAAGACCCAGTGCAACAAATCCAGCATATACGCAGATGGAAATATACAATGCAATGTAGTTAAATGTACACCACACCAGTGAAACCTGAGCTGGACTGACATGTTTTGTGTAACGCAAAAAAGGACAAAGATCACACGGTTGCTTTAAAGTGCCTATGAAGTAAAAATTAATTGATGCTTATTTGAAATACTTCTACAAATAAAGAAGAATGGCGTTTACTGTTTTGAAAGATCTTCTTTCGTTTTGGAGATATTCAAGTTTTTGTGTTATGCAAATTAGGAAAGTGATGACGTCATAAATTGTTCCACTAAAAGATAGATCACAAAATCAAAGATATCTCTAAAAATATAAGAGTGATATTTTTGAAACTTGGCATCGGTACTGACCTTCCTCAAAGATGCAAGATGGCTCATACTATGATGTAACTATGGCAACACTCTTGGCTCCAGTCTCTTTCAGTCATGAACCAATTATCTCCATTTGCAACCCTTGAAAGTGGGATAGAGGGTCCGGCCTGGAACACACATGATGCCCATATTACCCTTACGCTCCTCATTAGCTTGTTGGGAGTGGATCATCTTTGGTTAAGCAAAAATTGGTGATGTCAGTATTAATACAAAACTAAAGCAAAACTGATGCCATGGCAACGGCACGATGGGTGTCATTTTGTGGCTTTTGTGGTGTACATTAATAGTGCTAAGTTTGAAGAACACAGCACAAATATTACAAGGGATATTCTTGATTCAGTGCTTCATCTTTTTGTGAAACAATTAATGACGTCATCGCTTTCCTCATTTGCATAATACAAAAACGTTAATATCTCTAAAACGAAAAAAGATATTGCAAAATAAAAACGCCATTCTTCTTTATTTTGAAAATCCTTTAAAATAAACAACAACTATTTTTTACTTCATAGGCACTTTAAATAAATTCAATGTTATGAACTACAGCGCAACACACTGTTTGTTTTGACTTGTCACTTCTTGAGAGACAGGGTTCGAGTTATCGTGAGCAAAATTATATAGAAAATGACTTGAAGGGAAACAAAAATTAATTTGAGTTTGCGGGAGGTTCTAGTAATCGAGGTTTAAAGTTACCGAGGGAAAATTTAAAGCAAATGTATGAGGAATTCCAGAGGAAATGGATTTTGGTTCGAGTTAGTGCGAGGTTCGTGTAAGCGAGGGTTCGAGTTATCGGGAGTCGACTGTATGTGTGAAAAAAACGTTCAAGAGCACGGCTTGCGCGATAAATGAGAGGTATAGAAAAGAAAACCCAACAGATACAGTCCTTGATTTTGATATCTAACTGTGTGCCATGAATGATCCTTAAGTTTCTCAAAATCTCAATCAAAATTTCTTAATCAAATATTCCAATATCTAATTTATACCGAAATGTGAACGACGAAAAATGAAACATAATGCTATGTTCGAACCGTAGCTAAAGCTGTAGTCTCCTTGAAGAAAAAGAAATAAAAAAGTTTCCCTTGCCTGAGAAAAATATAATAATTTTAGCAATCGCATTTTAAAATGGAAAAACAAATGACAAAGCAAATTGGTTTCCTTTATTACGAGCAACAGGCAGTGAAACACACCCTATTTCTTAATTTAACATTAAAAGTCATTTTCAAGATATCCAGGTTCATAAACAAAGCCTCGCTGTTCTCATGATAGTCCAAAAGAGTTTCTGATAGTTTCTTTGTTAAGTCGCGACAATGTGTAACTTTCAATTAAGAACAAGACTCTATGGAGTATTCAACAATTAAAAAGCGTGATCAGAAACATGCACAGGCAGTTTTTAATCACGCAATTTTCTGTTTCGCTATGTAGGACTTTGTTTTCTACAAGACACAGCCCAGTCGCCGTGTTACGTGGAGGTAAGCGATCTAGTTTAACGTGTTCAGATGTTTCGATCAAAATCACCAACAGCATTCACCACCGTCTTACGCATATGAGACGGAGAAACGCTTTAAAACATATGATTTTCCATTTTTCAAACGTAATTATTAAACACAGGTCCTTCTACATAATAGGTAAATGTCGTAACCACACAAAAAGCTTGTTTATCTGATTTCTTTATCAACTTAGGTCTTGTTGAATTTAGTAATGGAACTAAGTTATATTGTTTAATTAACGCTTTTCTTACTGAAACATGGATACCCGACGTATCATTTCAGTAATCTGTTTTGGGAAGGCCTTTTATATCCTCAGAGTCTCTCTGGTGAAATATCACGTCGAACCTTCGTAAAATGGAAAATATAACTTCTGTTTCTTTTCTGGGTACTGGAAAACGCCAGCCATTTTCGGAATAACATCTCGTAAATAAGGGTAATAATAAGTTTCTGCCACTTCAATATTGGCTAACAAATCCGAAAGGATTTGCAGCGTTAATATGCCTTGAGAGGCCCTAATCAATTCCGTACTGACAATACAACGACATCCCAAGTCTTTTGACTAAATTTCCTCCTTGAGTGCTCATGCTGATAGTTTAAAAGTTGCTGTTTTTTTCAATAAGAAATTATTAATTCCTTAATTAGGACCTAATGAACGAATTGTTGGGAACTGGCTTAGCTTCATTTCTTTTTCGCTAAGTGATAATGATAATAGTGCCTTTTGTTGGTCGGGGGCCGCAGTGCCATAATGGTTTAAACTACTTCCACAACGGAGGGTTCGAGCCCTTGCCGGGATTATTCAACTGTTTTGTGTTCTTTAGCAATACATTTCACTGTCACAGTGAATCTCGATCTCCCGTACTATCAGTAACCAGGAGTATAAATGGGTACCGACAAATTGTTGGGGAAACCTCACAGACTGCTGGACTAGCAAGGGCACTGAGTTGCAATAATCCAAGCTGCTTTATGCTACAGAAACCGAACTGAAGGAGCCGGAAGGTATGATCAAGTTGGGCTTTTAAGAAAGGTTTTTCTTCAACAAAATGATCCTCGCGTGAACCTCACTTTGAACAAATAAAAAGTGACAAATAGCAAAACATATATTTTACTTTAATTCTTACTTATGAAATGAAAATCTCATATAATCTTAGCTGACAGCGTAAGGAAGATCTTTTCACCTTTATCTGTTTAGTTTGCTTCTCCTTCTCCGCGATATAACGTCAGCTACCTGAAAATGATAGGCGTAGAAAATAAAACCCGACAGCTACAGTCCTTGATTTTGAAATGACTGATTTTTTATCAAAGCATTTCTGAATATATCCTATTCGTAAGAAAATATGAAAAACGAACAATGAAACACTATTCAGTATTAGAACCATAGATAGAGCTATAGTCTAGTTGAAGAAAAAAATAAAAAATGTTTCCCTTGCCTGAGCAAAAAATATAATTAATTTGATAATCGTATCTCATCACTATTCTTTTATTCTTTATCGCATTTTAAAATGGAAAAAACAAATGACAAAGCGAACTTGGTTTTCTTTGTTAAAAACAACAGACAGTGAAACACACCCAATTGTTTTAATTTCTCATTAAAAGCCATTTTCAAGTTATCCAGGTTCATAAACACAGCCTCGCTGTTCTCATGGTTGTCCAAAAGAGTTTCTGACAGTTTCTTTGCTCAAGTCGCGACAATGTGTAACTTGCAATTAAGAACAAGACTCTATTGACTATTCAACTCTTAAAAAGTGTGATGAGAAACATGCAAACACGAAAAAATGTCCATCTGAACAAATAGGGCACTTTATCGTTATGAGATGCCCATTCAAGCAAGGAAAAAGATTGGATAAATAAATAACCAATCCTTTTAACTTCTTCTCTGGTTTTGATGTTGATGTTGGCGTCGCCTGTCTTCTTTTGTTTCCTTTGGACTTTAATACCGAACTGTTAGGAATCAGTAGCTTAGCTTCACTCCTATTTCGCCAAAAATAATGATATGAGCTCTAAATAATCTTTCTTAATTTCTCATTAAGTGCCTTTATCAATTTTTCAAGGTTTATAAACACAGGCTCCCTGTTCTCATGATATCCCAAACGAATTCCTGACAGTTTCTATGCTCAACTGTTCTCGTGACAATGTGTAAGTAGCAATTAGGAAAAAGACTTTATTGACTATTCTAAACTTAAAAAACGTGATCAGTGCACGCACAGCAAGAATAAACGATTTCATCGCACTAATTAACGTATGACTTTTTTTCGAAAAAAATGACAAAATGATACGAAGATCTTTTTCTTCGGGCATGACATTTTACTCTCACAGTGCATTTTTCCCACATGAGTATAAATAAAAATAAATAAATAAATAAATTACTTTTATTTAGACACGGTAAGTATTAAAGCTATAAGGTTGTGGGGCCGTGTATTCCCGATCGAATTGGAATTTGAAAATGTTGGTTTTTGTGGAGGGAGGAAAACCGGAGAACCCGGAGAAAAACCCTCGGAGCAAGGACGAGAACCAACAACAAACTTAACCCACATATGACACCGGGCCGGAATCGAACCCGGGCCACATTGGTGGGAGGCGAGCGCTCTCACCACTGCGCTATCCCTGCTCCCCCTAAATGAGTACTGGCGAACGGTTGAGGCAACCTGACATAATGCAATTTTCTAAGTTATCCAGGTTCATTAGCACAGCCTCGCTGTTCTCGTGGTTGTCAAAAAAAGTTTCTGACAGTTTCTTTGCTCAAGTCGCTACAATGTGTAACTTGCAATTAGGAACAGGACTCTATTTACTATTCAACTCTCTAAAAGTGTGGTCAGAGACACGCAAAGCAAGATTAAATTGTCCAGTTGAACAAATAGACCACTCTATGCCACGAGATGCTCAGTAAACAAGCAAGAGTCGGATAAATAATAAGCAATATTTTCACTCTCATCAGTTTTAATTTGAACAGCAAGAGGTACGTATTGGAGAGATTAAAGTTTCACTCCACCAGTTCTTTTAAATCTTAATTGAATTTGATGTTGATGTTGATGTTGCTGTCGATTATTTTCTTCTGTTCCAGTGTAAATCTTTCTTTCCAAAAAGACACCACCCAGTTGACGTGTTGAAAGGTTAGTGATTTTGTTTCACGTCTTTAAATGTTTCGATAAAAATCAGCAAATACCATACATGATGTGTTGAAAGTGCCCAAGCTTCAGTAAGCATTTGGGACTAAGAAAATCTCATTTTTTAAGCCTCATTAAGTCCCTTCAAGTTTGATTGTACTTGTTAGTGAATGCTGTTAATTATTGAAATTGCTGACTCGAAATTGGGAGTGAGAAACCCTTTAAAAGTTTATGATTTTCTGTTTTTCAGACATAATAATTAATCATAGGTTCTTCGTGTGGGTATATATTGTCAAATTGTATCCACACAAAAAGCCGGTTTATCTGTTTCCTTTATCAACTTAGGTCGTGTTAAATACAGAATGAGACTAAAATCATGTTCTTGCTAAAAAAAGAAGATTATCCCCTCAGATTTTCTTTACCTTCCTTATATGGGAAATATAATATCAGTTGTTTTTGAAGCGGTAAAAATGATGTTATGGGTACGGGAAAGCGCTACCATTTTCCGAAAGGCAACAACAGCTTACAAATTCGGGTACTAACATTTTATTCTCTAAAAGTTTCTGCCACTCTAATATTTTGCTAGCAAATCCGAAAAGATTAAACTGTGTCACAAATATGCTTTAAAGCTTACACAAATATGCCTTGTCCTAAGGGTTACCGTTATACAATATAACAATATCCCAAGTCAAGGGTCTGAATGGGGGTACCTTGATAACACTAAACACTTAATTTTTGGCTCTGTAACATGAAACAGCTACTTTTAGGCATTTTACACTAACAGTAGAAACATCCCCTGTAACAATAAATTTTATCCAGAAAAAAACAAAAAACGGCTCCAAAAAGACCAATATTATTTTGTTTAGTATCTCAAGAAGTTTTCAGCCATTTTCCGACGATTTCCGATCATTTCGGAGTTTCCGAAGACTTTCAAAGGTTTCCGAAAACTAACGAAGATATCCGGAGACTACCGAAGATGTCCGAAGACTACCGAAGGTTTTCGAGGAAAAAAACGAAAATTTTCTCTTAGTTGATGAGTGATTTTATTCCCGTTTTTACAAGTGCAGATGCTAATGCTAAGTCTTTTTCATGAAAATCCACCCAAACACTTAACAGTATTTTCTCCGGAAACAGTAAACATTAAAAAATTGGCCAATGTAACATTAAACACTAAAAATTATGGGCAAATAACACTAAACACTAAACCCCTTTATGTCTTATGTCTGAATTTTTTCCCTCCTTGAGTGCTCGTACTGATAGTTTAAAAAGTGCTTTTTAAATTAGAAATTATTCTTTTTTGGGGACCTATAGACCAAATTGTTGAAAATTGGAAACTGCAGTTAAACAAAATAGTCCACTTTTTTGTCACGAGATGCTCAGTAAAACATACATTACATCAAGCAAGAAAAAAATTGGATAAATAATAACCAATATTTTCACTCTGATCAGTTTTAATATGAACAGCGACAGGTAAATATTGGAGAGGTTAACGCTTCTTGTTGCGCCGATTCTTTTGATTCTTCATTGGGTTTTATGTTGATGTTGATGTTGATGTTGGTGTCGATTGTTTTCTTCTGCTCCACTGTGTGCCGGACTGTGTAAGTGTAGAAACTCTTTAAAAATTTATATGAGGTTATACTGATTTATTTTATAATTTAATAATTTTATATTTTTTAATTTATAATTTTATTTTATTTATATGAGGTTATACTTTTAAGGTTAATTGCACTTATTGATCAATGCTGCTAAATACTGGGAATGTTTTATACACAGGTACTTTATATCGCGCAGTGGGAGGCGCGGTGGCCTAATGGTTAGCGCGCTCGACTCCGAGTCGAACGGCCCGCGGGTTCGAGGACTGGCCGGGGCCCTGCGTTGTGTTCTTGGGCAAGACACTTTGCTCTCACAGTGCCTCTCCCCACCCAGGTGTATAAATGGGTACCGGCGAATTTACTGCAGGGGGGTAACCCTGCGAAGGACTAGCATCCCATCCAGGGGTAGTAGCAATACTCCTAGTCGCTTAATGCTACGGAAACTGGGATAAGCTCCGGCTGTATGGGCCTCATGGCTCGTAGACAGTCTTTACCTTTTACCTTACTTTAAATAAGTGAATTTCTCATCCACACAACATGCGGCTCTATCCAAGTGCTGAAAACATCTATGAATTTTGCAGAGAAACTTAAACAAATTTTATAGCGTTAAAATTACAATTTGCGAACATTATCGTTGTTCCCTTTACACACAGGTCCAAAGAAATCAAAGGTGCAAAACTCACTGATCATCATGCTATGTTTGCTGATTTTACCCCTGATTGCCCTGAGCTCTGCAGCGGACAATTACTGCAACAACAAAGTTAGTTCATTTACTTTTAGACAACAGTCCAATATCTATAGTTTAGTTTCTTCATACGCTGTATTTGACCGGATTCAGTTGTTCAAGTGCATGCTTAAAAAGTTTTCCAACGAGACATCTTTACCTCAACCATTATTAATTCAATAATTCATTTTAAACTTGTCACCCTTTGTCTTTGCTGTTTTTTTTTCACAAAAGCTTTCTCTGTTAGAAACATCGTCAGATATAAAGGTAATGTAATAGGTATAATAGCTACAGAATTGTGAATTGTTAGTTTCATTTAACAATTAGACTACAAGCCCGAGTTTTCTATGAGCAAATAGTCAACGAGGCGCAGCCGAGTTGACTATCGCTCATAGAAAACGAGGGCAAGTAGTCTAATTGTTTTAGTAGAAGCTCTAAAGGATTGCAGTCCAAAACCTACAATATTGTGCACTTTGAAGACAAAAATAAAGAAAATTTACCGCATAAAGAGCTACGCGCGCGCGCGACTGTTTTCTATCGGCGCATAGAAAACAGTGGGAGAACCAATCAGATGCGCGGATTTCCAATAGAACACAGCTCAGTTTCTACTAAAGCCAGATAGAAACGAACAACTTGTTCTGTATAATATCTGTTACAGACCCAACAAGTGTGTTGCGGTGGACACCCAGGAATAAATGGTATTCCCGGTATGCATGGCATGCCGGGATCCCCTGGCCGTAACGGATGCGATGGACGTGACGGAGCTAAAGGAGACCGGGGAAGTCTAGGGAGGACTGGACCCCAGGGGCCTGCTGGTGCGGAAGGGAAGAAAGGAGAGAAGGGAGAACCTGGTGTCCAGGGCCCCGCCGGCCAAAAGGGAGAAAGAGGGGAGAAAGGTGACAGTGGAACTCCAGGAACACCTCAGCTTTCCTCGCACATGAACTGGAAAGAATGTACATGGACAAATGAAGATGGAAAAGACCAAGGCCTGATCAAGGTATGTGTTTATTTTCAGTATCTTAATAACATAGAAACAACAAGGTCGCATTAGACTTCGTGACAGGCATAAAAAGGGGGAGGGGGCAGTGCGAGGATTGATAGAATTCAAGGAGTAACCACAAAGGAGGGGGATGGGCATAACCGCGTATAGCATCAAAAGAACATGTTAATAATTTGTAATTACCGCATTCATCACTTGTCTGTACAGACTAAACATTTTTTACGCTGCACAGAGCATTGATGTCTCTAGAAAGAGCTTGTGACTTTCGCATCTGTATCCTCCATCTGCTTTCATATTTTCTCAATTTAAGTAAGTTGTTCGATATTCATTCAAGTATCTACACTAGCATTATTTTACAGTTTTATTTTCTCACTCATTCATTTACATAAATTTTTGATATATTCATTCATTCATTCATTGGTTCGTTCCTTCGTGTGTTCTTTCGTTAATTCGTGAACTCGTTTGTTCGTTCGCTTGTTCATTCGTTCATTCACCTAATTATAATTCGTTTTTCGTTCATTTATGGAAGTTTAAATCTGTTGTATGAATATAATCCTCTGAAAAACAAAACCCGGCCGCTGCGCCCTCCTCCCTTCCTAATTGGAGATTATATTTGTAGTGGTATTAGTCATAAATTATAACTATCATTTTCATTATAGAAATGTGAATTTGTAAAGAACTTCACGGATACTGCCCTCCATGTTTACTTTGCTGGTAACCTCAGGATTGCCAGTTGTGACCGCTGCTGTAGCCGTTGGTATTTCACCTTCAATGGCGCCGAATGCAGCTCTCCTGGGTCCATTGACGGTGCGTTCTACATGAGAACCGGCACGACCCACGACCTTCACCGTCACCGCCATATTGAAGGTCACTGTAATAACATTCACAAGGGAAAGGTGCGAGTGGGATTCTGGGTTGGAAACTGCAATAAAGGTCACAAGAATGCTGACGCACACACAGGCTGGGCTACAATGTCCCGGATCTTTATTGAAGAGGTGCCAAAAGCTCAGCAGTAAATCGTTACACCTGATTGACTGGACTTTCCACTATAATAATTTTAATTACAATAAGAAAAAGCAGAAACGGTCATTCAAAGATAAACTAGAGGTAAATGTAAAATCTGCATGGCTTACTAATGACCTATAAGTTATTATATTAACATATTTGAACGTTCTGTATTAAATAAAGATAAACAAAGTCCAGGAACATTATTGAAGATCATCCTTGCATGAAATGCAAAAGGCAATAGGCGTCCTCGTTGTCCATCTTCTTACAAATTTTCATGATTTTTGGCAATCTGAGCAATTAAGGTGATTCCCTAGTATTGCATTGCGCATCCTAGCCTGAATTTCAGACATTCCTCTGTGCTCGCCTGCTTGCCAGAAGGGACGTCTGAACACATCTGGGCCTAATGCCGTCCGGTGACGTCACTACCCGAAAACCGGGTAGTGATTTTGATTGGTTGATTTAAACATTATTTGCATAATTATGTGAAGTTATGACTGAATTTTACTGCGCGAGGATTGTAGTTTGAAAACGTTTGGAAAGAGTTCGAAAGAGTTCACCTTCCCAGAAATGAATTTATTAGTCATTTACCTTGAGTTTATTACTTTATTAGCTTACCTACGGATGAAGAATAGTAATGGAAATAGGTAGGTTTTAAGTTGGCAGCATTCGTCGCTTCGACATGCAGTGTTTTCCCAAATTTATACACAGGTGGCCCAAGCATGAAAGTTGAATATATTAAAGTAAAATGGCGGCCTTTAAAAATATAAGAGTTTATATGGGTAAATTTTTAAACGGAAATATTTTGAGCGATAAATAAAAGCGCAAATTCTAAATAAAGTTGACGGAACATGAAATAGTGTCGTTTGCTTTTGTTACAGCGTAATTTCAAGCCATTTTGAGCTATTTTACGTCGATTTACTGTAACATGTTTATATATCGTACATAATAATATGACAAGGTAGGAAACCTTGGTCGCTACTGGCGTGCGACTTGTGTTCAAATTGGCTCGAATTTCGCACACAAAAAAAGCTACAACTTATATTCTGACTATAAATACCAAAGATAGGATGATAAGCGAATGCGTTTCTAAAACGTGCTTGCTCCTACCTTGTCATTCTCAGTAACTAGCCGCTTTTGAAATTCCAAAACCAGCTCAAAATCGCCGCCATATAGTCCGTGACTCCAACGACAGTAACGAAATGGCCCAAAATAGACTGGACTCCAGTCCAATTGATCCTCAACGGAGAGGGGCACGGTATTTTTGATCGCGTATCAAGTTGTTTCCACTATCACACGGTGAGGACGACATTTGCGCCTTGCCGCAGCTTCCACGCGTGACCAGGTGACAATTAGCAGCGCCTACGACCATATTTATTTCTTTTCTTTTTTGTTTTGCATACCGACGATTATTCGCAATTTTGCATTCATTTACATATGAACAACAACCTAGTGAACACAACTGCAGTCTTTAACGTTTTTTATACAGTAAAAAATGAGTAAATACCAAAATATAATGAAAATAAAATACAAGTCCTTTACTTTTTGCTATGATATACGTTTTGTCCACTAGCCCTAGAAAAAAAATTTATACACTCAGTTATAACATTATTTGCCTCAAAATAATTAACAATATTTACAAGACTGTGAACGTGTAATTGGAGTCTAAACATGGTATTATAAATAATGCTAATTGTAAATTCTGCAAATTTATGCAGAAAACAAACAAGTCAGTCTGGAATGCACTGAGCTAGCACCCTTGTGAGCTCTTGTGCTACCGTACGCGTACGCTCAATGCTCTTTTCATTTACTCAATGACAAACATCTTTCTTGCTCTATTACGCATTTTGTTGTTATTTTTTCAGAGTAAATATAAAATTTTTTCAACTCAGTTATAGGCTGCAAAAAGATCACTTCGCAAATTTCCTTTTGACTTTGCAAATCCTGTTGGCACAAGTAAACAGAATTTACAAAGTGGTGGTCCGTGGGCATAATGTGTTTATTCCGCGCAAGCTGGGACAGGATGGATATTTTCTTGTGAAGGAACTATTTCGAAATTTTGTGAGGCGAGGAATTAAGCTGCGCAATTATAATTTCAAGTGGTATTTCGGGCATCGTGAAAGCAATTTGAAAACATTGTATCCAAATACGTGATTTCACGTTCCGAAGTCATGTTGTCACGCGTGGATGCTGCGACGAGAGGCAAATGTTGTCCTCGCCGTGTGGTAGTGGAAACAACTTGATTCGCGAACAAAAGTAGCGTGCCCTCTACGTTGGGGATCAATATGACTGGAGTCCAGTCTATTTTGGGCCATTTCGTTACTGTCGTGGGAGTCACGGACTATATGGCGGCGATTTTGAGCTGGTTTTGGAATTTCAAAAGCGGATAGTTGCTGAGAATGACAAGGTAGGAGCAAGCACGTTTTAGAAACGCATTCGCTTATCATCCTATCTTTGGTATTTGAAGTCAGAATATAAGTGGTAGCTTTTTTTGTGTGCGAAATTCGAGCCAATTTGAACACATGTCGCACGCCAGTAGCGACCAAGGTTTCCTACCTTGTCATATTATTATGTACGATAAACATGTTACAGTAAATCGACGTAAAATAGCTCAAAATGGCTTGAAATTACGCTGTAACAAAAGCAAACGACACTATTTCATGTTCCGTCAACTTTATTTAGAATTTGCGCTTTTATTTATCGCTCAAAATTTTTCCGTTTAAAACCCATATAAACTCTTATATTTTTAAAGGCCGCCATTTTACTTTAATATATTCAAATTTCATGCTTGGGCCACCTGTGATTTATATGTATTATTGTTTTGTCAACAAAGCCGCTCGACGCTTATGTCTTGCAGCCTCGATGAGCTAGTGATTTCTGAACTCAGTGCCCACAGTCAAGTAGGATATTTTTGTATTGAATTCCGTTTCTTGATAATAATAATAATTATAAAAACAATATATAATTATAATAAAAACCTTCCCAAAATCCTTTGCAACTGAAAAATCGTCAATGCCAAATAACTTGGTCAGTTTGAAGTCAGCAGGAGTAGTACGTCGTATAGAAATAACTCTTACCATAAACTACTTATTGTATAAGTCGTAGGTTGATGACGTCATTAGTCACGTGACTTTGCTCAGAAGTTCGTTTTTGCTCACTGTGACGAAAATAGTTAATTACTAAAAAAGCAGTCATTGCAGTTTGAAGCACATTGGTGTGAGGCATTTCGGACTGCCCAGGTACCGAACAAAATATCAAAATTAAGGTAGCTATGCACAATTTTCAAAAAATGGAAGTCTGGGTACAAGTGCGTATCTGGCGTTGCATTAAATGCGAGGTAATAAGAAATTACATGTTGGTAGATAATTATATGTGAAGTAGTTTTTAATTAGTCCCATTGTTATGACGTCATCGGTCACGTGACCAGAACGGATCACATTTTTAAATTCGCTTGAAAACTTTACTAGAACCTCTCTCTTAGGATCTTTTTGAGCAAAGTTGTAGTTTTTTAAAAAGTGTTTTGAAAAATGGCCATTATTACTTTTTCGTGAAAAAGTACGGTAGTAAAAAATACAATAGAAAAGTTTGTTGGCTTCCTACTCAACGACCATTTGCATTTGAAATAAAAGAAAATTTTGCCAAAGGCTTGAGTGTATGCTCTTTATTATAGCGTGATCAGTTTCTTTTCATTGTAATTGCTCTGAGCGAGGTTGAATGTAATTTCTTTCAGACAAAGGAGTGGCGCTTGGGGAGAGTTTAAGCTGTGTCCCCCCTAGTCCCCCCTGCTTGCGGATTCCCCGCGGTCCGTATTGCGGGCGCATTTTCAAAATGGCGTCGATCTAGTGTTTTGATTTTGCAATTTCGAGTTCTATAGGATAGTCAGAAGCTTCTGGATAGTTTTGTCAATGTTCTTTCTTCTTGACGCGATCACGAGTCCCGAAACAAAGGGTATTCGATATCCTTTATTTGTATTCCCGATACTGGAGAAGAATATGGAATGAGGAGAAACGGTGGAAGCTTTTCGCACAAACATTTCTAACAGAGACTTCAGGTAAGCGTTTCTCATTGTACTATAATTTCATTTTGAAGACTGGCTTAAGCTTATGTCTTCGGCGTTTATGTGAAGATTAATAAAAGTGCTAAAGATAGAATCGTACTAAAACTAAGCTGGTCTTAGCTCACTGGAATTAAAGCCGAAAAGATCTTGTAGATTTTGAGGCGATAGTGTCATAGTAATGTCACTCAGTTCGTCGAGGCATGTAATTGTTATTTATATTTGTCATCTGAATGTTAAGCTACTTCAATTTAATAAGAATCGCATCCTTTAATTATTTATACGTGAGGAAATGTTTGTCAAAATATTGACCATGTGGTCATTTCCGGCCGCAAAGAAATAAATGAGACCATTTGTGAAGTTTAAATTTCTATCTTACCACGATGTGTATTGTATTGCCAGACATAGATTGACGTTTCTTTTGCATTTTGTTGTATACAGGTAATTTGTGGGATTATTAGAATGTCTAATTTGTAAACAGGATTTACAGAATTCTGAACTGAGGACTTTCTGAATTGCTGGTGAGTTAAACTATGGATTATAACAAGTTCAGGCAGTTATTGATCTCTTTAGCCAATCTCAGCAATTCCCATCCTCCTCTCTTCACACATTCACTACCTGAGACATTTTTAAAAGATCTACTTTTTGACCAGACATTTGCCTATGTTATAAAAAAGCTGTTTGACATTTTTTTAAGGCATGTATTTTCAGTTGTTGGATGGCCTTCAGTAGCATTTTAAACTACAGCTAGCAATGTAAAAAATTCAGATGAAGACTGACATTTTTTTCTGCAAAATTATGATTAATGAAAGGAAGGGTGCAAAGAAAATTGATTTCTTCCTGGCCTGACCCAGGTAGACTGTGCAAGGTGAAACCATTATATGCTTGCCCAAAGTCTCATGTTTCTCTGGAAAGATCAACAACAACAAATAAAAATCCATAAATGTCATTTGGCTATCTAGCAAGTGGAAAAAATTATTGAATCCACTAGCCCAACATGAAAGCAGTCAGTTTTTTTTTTCACACACTGAAAAAGGCCATTCAATATACAGTCTGTGTTATAGTTTGTAATGCCATTTCTGTGCATGATCTGCGGACCTATGTACATGCGCACTAGGTGCCTGCTCCTCGTGTGTAGAGAATAAAATCCTTGGTTGATCTAGGTTTGTTCTCACAATGTTTATTCATGAATCCTGATTCCACGGACCCGAATCACAACATGGTGTCAGAAGCGGTCGACTAATAACCTCGTCAGGATTTTCAAGCGAATTCGGGCACCAGGCCGGTGCACTTCCACGCTTTAATCGAGCAGAACGCATCGCATCGCAAACCACAGCGAAAACAAACATGGCGGAACTTGCCGGTCTACCAACTCCACGCATGGATTGGTCTTCATCGGATGTGCCCCAGGCACTCAAAAAATTTAAAAACTTGTGTGAGCTATACTTCTCTGGTCCCCTAAAGGACAAAAGCGAAGAAGAGCAAGTAAGTTATCTGTTAATATGGTCAGGCGAAGAAGGCATCGAGCTGGTCTCCACGTGGTCGCTCACAGCCGATGAAAAGAAAAAGCTTAGCACGTACTGGAAAAAGTTCGAAGAATACGTAGCGCCCAAAAGCAACTTCAGATTGTCGCGATACAAGCTTCGCACCTTGAAACAAGAACCGGGAGAATCTGTCGACTCCTTTCTCAAAAAGGTTCGCCTCCTAGTGAAAGAGTGCAAGTATACAAGCCCTAATGAGCATATCATCGACGCGCTAATCTTCGGATCTAACAACCCGCGTGTACAGTCGAAGCTTCTGGAACACGATGCAACCCTCACACTCGACAAGGCGATTGACACTGCAAGAACGCAGGAGGCGACAAGCAACCAGCTACAAGAATTCCGGGGCAGCCAAGACACCACAGTAAACGCTTTGAGACAAAGTGGAAATACGCGGGAACGACCAGCACAGGATCCCCCAAAATCGCAAGAGACCAGATGTGGGCACTGTGGGAACTTTCATGACATGTCTGCACAATCACTCTGTCCAGCATATGGAACAAGGTGCAAGGCTTGTGGCAAGTGGAACCACTGGAGTCAGGTGTGTCGTTCTACCCAAAAGACCAAGCCTAGCAGTAGACAAGCCAAACGTTCTGGCCAAGAACACAAACAAAGACAAGGAATAAATGCCCTGGATACCACTGAACCAGATGATGACGCACCAACGGGAGCCACACCAGGTACTTCCCAACTGTACTTTCACTCTTTGTGTATAGACAGTCTATCAAAGACCGACACCCAAGCAGTGCTACGGGTCGAAGTTAAATCTGGTCAGTGTGTTACACCCCTACTATGCAAAATTGACACAGGAGCTGAAGGGAATGTTATCCCTGTAAACACGTACAAACAGCTGTATCCAGAATCAGCCTACGACTCATATGGTGCTCCTCTTGGATTAACTCCCTCTGCCACAACCATCACTGCCTTTGGTGGCCAAACTATACAGCACTATGGCACATGTTCACTCACCTTGTCACACAATGGTTATTCCAATACCTACCCATTTCATGTGGTGAACACTACTGGACCAACTATTCTGGGCCTGCCAACATGCAGAGACATGAACCTAGTCACCTTGAACTACAGCATCACTACCCAGCAAGACCTGACTTCCACACAAAAACCTGTGGGTAACCCAGCTGCCAAAACAGAAATACTCCAGCAGTATCAAGATTGCTTCAAGGGTATCGGCTGTTTCAAGGGAGAATTTCACATCACACTAGACCCCACTGTTCCACCTGTTGTACACCCACCACGACGTGTACCGGAGGCCCTGCGTGATCCACTCAAAAAGGAACTTGATGAGCTCGAGAAACAAGGCATAATTGCCAGGGTTGATGAACCCACTGACTGGGTCAATTCCTTGGTATGTGTTACAAAGAGCAATGGTGCACTCAGACTCTGTCTAGACCCAAAAGACCTCAACCGAGCCATCAAACGCCCACATCATTGCACTCCAACATTAGATGAGGTTCTTCCCAAACTCAATGGTGCAAAGTATTTCTCAATCGTTGACGCCCGCAGTGGGTATTGGAACATCCAACTGGATCACCAAAGCTCACTTTACACCACCTTTAACTCACCGCATGGCAGGTACAGATTTCTGCGACTTCCATTTGGGTTGATCTGTGCCCAGGACATATTCCAGAAGAAGGTTGACGAAACATTTGGCGATTTACCCGGAGTAACTGGCATAGCTGATGACATCATCGTCTATGGGTACAAGGAAGACCATAGCGATCATGATGCTAACCTCAGAGCTGTCATGGAACGCGCACGTGAAACTGGCCTCCGTTTCAATGCAGATAAATGCAAGATAAGATGTACCGAGATACCATTCTTTGGTCACATCATCAGTGCCAGTGGCCTAAGGCCAGACCCACAAAAAATGGAAGCAATTGAGAAGATGGACCCTTCTGGAAGCCTTGCCGACCTGCAATCCTTCCTTGGTATGACACAGTTCCTCAGCCGATTTGTACCTAACCTAGCCTCCATATCATCCAACCTATGGGACCTGACCAAGGAGAGCAGTGACTTCCAGTGGAGCCCTGAGCACCAGTCTGCTGTAGACAAAATCAAAGATGCAATCACATCTGCTGGTTCGCTCCAGTACTTCGACAGTGCAAAACCAGTGACCATTCAAGTTGACGCATCCCTACGGGGTCTTGGAGCAACCCTTATCCAGGAAAGAGGGCCTGTCGAATACAGAAGTAAGCTCCTGACTGAAACAGAAACCCGCTACTCAAACATTGAGAGAGAAATGCTAGCTGTTGTGCATGGCCTTGAGAAGTTCCATTACTATGCATATGGACGACACGTCACTGTCGAGACAGACCACAAGCCATTAGAGGCGATTTTCAAAAAACACCTCTCAACTGCTCCACCACGCATCGCAAGAATGATGCTCCGGATTCAGAAGTACGACGTGGAGATCAAGTATGTCCCAGGAAAGGAAGTACCACTGGCGGACGCATTGTCTAGAATCAGCCTATGTCCAGGTGACACAATTGAAGGGCTTGACGTGTCAGTCCATGAACTCCACCTACATCTAAATGCCAGCCCGACAAGAACTGACCAAATAAAAGAAGAAACATCTAAAGATGAAGTGCTCCTCTCCCTCCGCACAGTCGTCACACAGGGATGGCCCAACACAAGATCAGAATGTCCATCACATCTTCATGCCTATTGGAATTACCGTGATGAACTAACTGTTGCAGATGGTGTCATCCTAAAGGGCACACGCATCCTGATCCCAACAAGCCTACAGCCTGCCGTGTTACAGCAGTTGCACTATGCACACCAAGGCGCAGAAAAGTGTAAACTTCGTGCCAAAGGATCTGTGTTTTGGGCCAACATAAACCGTGACATAGAGGAGATGGTCAAATGCTGTGGTCCTTGCCAAAGAAATCAGAACCTAAATGTGAAAGAGCCTCTTGTGCCCCATGACATTCCACCTAAACCATGGCACACGCTAGGATCTGATTTGTTTTTCTGGAACAACTCACCTTACCTGGTGGTATCAGACTACTACAGCAAGTTTCCATTGGTGAGAAAATTGGACAACATGCGATCAGACACAACTGTTGCTCATTTGAAAGCCATATTTGAAGAGCATGGAATCCCAAGCAAACTTGTCACAGGAAATGACACACAATTCACATCTGCCCACTTTCAGGAATTTAGCAGCACATATGGTTTTGATCATGTTACGACAAGTCCATACTTCCCACAAGCTAATGGCTTCATTGAAAGAACTGTTCAAACCGTAAAGAACCTCCTACAAAAATGCAAAGAATCTGGTGCAGACCCTCATCTTGCCATGCTATGCATGCGAAGCACACCGCTTGATCATAACATCCCATCTCCAGCCGAACTGTTGAACTCGAGAGCGTATCAAACTAACCTCCCAGCAGTTTCTAAGCCCAGCTTTTCCTCGTCAGCAGATGGTGACATAAATGCCAAACTTCAAACAAGACAGGACCAGCAGAAGTCACAGTATGACAAAACCTCAAAGATCCTTCCTGCCTTACACCCTGATGAACCAGTGCGTGTACGAAACCCACACAGCCACAAATGGGATCCTGGTGTAATCAAGAGCACTGTACAGAGCCCTCGTTCATATGTTGTTGCAATGGCAAATGGTAGTACCTTCAGGCGAAACCGCCGCCACATTCGCCCTACTGGAGAGGAGGTCAAAACACAAGGCAACAACAACACAGGCGTAGCAGAACCTGAACCAGTTTCGCCAGACATAGGCTGCACCACAACACCCAGGGCTCAACCAAGCGGAATCATCTCAACCAGTGAACAGATTACTTCAGTAACCCCAAGCACACCTTGCCTAACACCACCAGCAGAGCATGTGTCCAGAGAGATTCCACTCCGTCGCTCCTCCAGAATAGTGAAACCACCTGACAAGTTGGACCTATGAACTGAACTGTGTTGTGCACATTTTAGACTTGTTTAGTTTCTGTTTGCTGTTGATTGAAGACACTGTTCGGACAATGAACACTTGACAATATGATAACATTTTCAGTTTATTTTTATTTATTTGTTTACCTTAGTACCCTGTCTAGTACTATTCTTTTTGCCTTCCTTCTCAGAAGGAGGAGGATGTTATAGTTTGTAATGCCATTTCTGTGCATGATCTGCGGACCTATGTACATGCGCACTAGGTGCCTGCTCCTCGTGTGTAGAGAATAAAATCCTTGGTTGATCTAGGTTTGTTCTCACAATGTTTATTCATGAATCCTGATTCCACGGACCCGAATCACAACAGTCTGCATGCTGGAAAAATAGCAATTTCATCAAAATAAACAGTTTTTGTTTGTTTTGTTTCTATTTACAGGTGACTTGAAGAGTGCAATGACATTTCTCTTAGTCAAAATGAACTCAAAAATACACATTGTGTTAATGTAATAAAATTGTCACATGATTGATTCCCACATGTTGCCAGTTGAAACCTGAATATACTTTAGTGACATTTATAGCTATGTTATATGTAATATGAACATCCCAGAACCCAATCAGATAAGGCTACATGTGAATACTGACACTTTATTACATGTAAGTTTTGAAACCATTCTGGGTTCATGACAAAACTATTTTGTTTTGGCATGATTGTAGATTACCCCGGCACTTTTTTGCATAACTGAAATGACTGCCACTGCAGTCTGCAGTCACCATACAAATATCAAAAATTATTTCATGCTGAACTGATTTTAATGTCACCGCAGTCCACGGTCCACGGTCCGTCACAAAAAGTTTGGTGTTTAGATTGCCTGCCACTGAGTAGTCACGCATTTCTTGTCTGCCACCGTGGTCCGCAATCCCATAGTGAACATATGGGACAGAATGTTTTGTGTTTAGAGAGGCCTACTTATTCATTTCGGTTAGCCTAAAATGCACTTTGGTTAGCCTGTTCACGGTTAGCTATCTATATTTGTAAGGGCAACACTATATATTGTTAACATGTAGAATTCTGGGTACACTACGGACTGCGATTTGGTTGCTTGCGGTTAGCCTTTATATTGTGTTCAGGATATCTACTGTTCTTAAATCGACTACGGGACTGCGGACCAGGGTGGCAGGCGATTATAACATTTACTAGCATTTCTTAGAATCGACTACGGGACTACGGGCCCTGGTGGCAGGCGATTAGCAGACTATGGGTCTGTGGACTGCGGTGGCAGGCAATTATAACAATTAAACTGCCTCGTCCCCAGGCGTCCTCGTCCTTGGTCGTGCACGGTTCGCTTGGTGTTGTGGGACTGACGTGCACGGTTCGCTTGGCGTTCTGGGCCTGATGCGGACGGGGAAGCGGACGCCTGGCAGATCCTGTTCAGTTTCTTGGCAAAAATGTTCGGTTTCTCGTCAAAAGGCGTTTTAGCGCATTTAACAAGTTTAACGGTCAAGAAATCAACACTGGGAGCTACGTGGAAGTTAGTACTGTCAACATGGGGATTTTGACGGCCTTTCGGATCGTTTTCGTTGCTCTATCGAGCCGATTCTTTTCAGCGTTCACTGAGGCTGGTTTCAGCAAAGCGGGGGTCCCCTTGCTTTAATCTAATGTTGGCGGGAAATCTAGCTCAAAATCAGCGATTTATCCGGAGAAATGGTATGAAATCTGAGCAGAAGATTGAACAGAGAAAATCCCACTTTGATTGCGAGAAGATCGTCAATGGCGGAGGGTAAAGAATCTCTGCCGTCGTTAGAAAATTAAATTTCTTTATAAGCTTCGAACTGAGGGTAAGTTTCGCTTCCATCGATGCCAGAGCTGGTTTGTTTCGTTTCTGAGCAGTGCTTAGCTTCCTTACATTTCGATATACTTTTATTTGTACCTCTTGGCCGTTAAACTTCAGCTATAAAGTCTATAAGCAGCGCTCCAGAGAGAGCCGTTCAAGTGCTAACAAGTGTTTTATCAAACAGTATCAAATTAATGTTGTCCAACGTAGGAGATCTTATGAGAACATGACACATAAACAATTATAATGTGTGCTGATATTTTATTCTAGCTAGGTTAACCTCATAATTTACCTTTCTTGACAGAAAGTACAATTATTGAAATTTCAACTTTGCGTAGTTCTGTTTATTTCAGCACTTAATGTGTTAGTGACCAGAGGAGGCAGATCCTACTCAAAATTTCTTTTTACTGATTCAAGTGTTAATATCGAAATTACTCTCCGCTGATTAATTTGTGTGTTTCTCGTCACTGTACTGCTTGATAATGCATTGATACTGTAAGGAGAAATAAGGTTTTGGTCACTCTTTTGGAGGATTTAAGCAGGATAAGACTACTTTGACAAACTTGTAACAAAAAAAAATATAGTTTTTTCTAGTTGTAGTGTCACAGGGAGTGTTTTTTAGTAGGTGATTTTAGAGAATGTGTGGCAAAACTTTATTCCTAAGGGTAACAAAACACTGGACTATGACAGACAGCAAAACTTAAATCATTTTTGCCGGCCCAAGAGTTTATGGCTGAGATAGTGTAGGAAAAATAAATTGAGATGCCAGGCAATTTTACATCAAAGGGTTTGTTACTGACTCTTAAATGCATTTCATGTGAACATGGCAACTCCTGGCTAACCATATTCAATTTGATTAAGATATAAACCGGCAAACCTGGAGTTGCCACTTTTTCCCCAGTCTGCTAATAGCCCACTGCCTCTAGCAGTCTTGGAAAACAATTAAAACACTTTAAATGTTGAATGTATGCTTTGCCTACCCTGCTGCTTTATACCCATGACAACAGCTGTTGTAAGAGAAAAAGATACCTTTTTACATTTTTAAAAATATTTTTAGTAATACTGATTTTGCAAAACCATCAGACATTTACCTTCAATTTGCAAAAGTTATCTAGCCAGGAGGGTTTTACCTGCATGGCCTTAACCTACTGTGAATTTAAATAAGTTGTGCATGAGATAATCTGAGGATTACTGTTTGTACGACAATTTCCTTGGTGGTGCCCTTCATCTGATTATGATCTAGACATAATAGTTAGCCTTCTCCTGAAAATTAACTTGATTGATTTTCTAAAGTGATTTACTACCCTCTTCAACCCTCCATGTACAGTTCACCCCAGCTCCTTTTGTAATTAGTTAATATCAAGTCAGTGGGAGCATAACAAAGGCCTGTAGACACCAAATTTGCAAGCACAAAGTAAACATTTCTTTTCAGTGGCTAAAAAAGTAAAGAATTTTACAAATACATGTACTATTTTAAATTTGTAAAGAATTACAGGAGAGTGATAAAAAATTAAGAGGGGTTTGTTACTAGAGTTATTTAGAATAAAATGATGGTGGGCCTTGGATGTCCAAAGATGCTAGCCTTGCATATTAATACATAAATATTTATGAGAAAAATTATCTTTCCATTTTTACAAAGCAAGATTTCAAGATGATCTTAAATCATATACCGCACATGAACCATTCTAAAAACTTCATGAAAACAGTGTCACATTCATCAGAAATGCTCTCTGCACCTGCCCCCAAATTAAAAGCCTGCATTGCATGGCATAGGGTACATTCCAAACAATTTAGTTGCCTCAGTTGCATTCACAGCATAAATGGCAGACTCACTGCCACAATGCTTAACAAAAAAAAATGTGTATTTATCCTTAATAAATTGTGGTTTAATGGGAAAAAATCACCTACTGGCAATCAATAAAAAAATTGCATTGAAAAAAATTACAGTTATGATATCAAACATTTTTAATGTAATTTTTATTTTCAATTAATAAAACAACTATCAAAGGTTGTGCTTGATTACTGATAAGCAGATAATTAACATTTTATTGAAGTAAACCAGAGATAGTAGAAATGACATCCCAAAGACAGATGAATTGTTATTTGTATCGATGGATTCATACTGTTGTTGCATTATCTTTGTCGCGTCTGGCTTAAATGAGCGTCCATGGAATAACTAAAAGGCAACTAACTCTCGGGCTCTACGAAAAAAATTCTACACAAAACAATAATGGAAAGGATAACTAATTTTCTTGTCATTTACACTCGGATTTACAAGACAACTTCGATAAACGGAAATGAGTACCTGTCTCTCTTGGAGTTCGGAAAATGTCATTAGACATTTCAACGTCTCTTTGCCGTAAAGGATTTAAAGCTTTTTTAACTTCACAGAGTGCCTCGTATGCTCCTCCTGGCTCTTCTCAAGCTGAGCTGGGACATGAAGCGTGCGAAAATGGTGGTGAAGTCCGTCGTCTTAATAAGAATATTTTTCATAAAAGATGTGTCCAAGGCGCTCTGTGCTGTAAAAATGCTAAATAGACGGCTCTTTTGCTGTTTTTAATACACATTTCAGGGTTGATGACAGTTTGGTCCGCCATATTGGATGCAAGATCTGCCAGGCGCTCCGCGGCTCGCTCCCTAACCATCAATCCCCGCGCTCCCTGTTTTCCCGCCTTACCGCCTCAACGTCCGGCGAATCGGCGCCTGGGGACGAGGCAGACAATTAAATCCAATTTTGATTAATGGAATGCAGGACTGCGGACTGCGTTATGAGTGAAATATAACTTAACAACAAAATTTCACTGCGGACTGTGGACCACGGGAGCAGATGAATAATGGCGGGGTATTCTACGAAAATATTACGAAAATTTACGAAATTACTATCGCAGACCATAAATTTACTCTAGCACAGGCTTAATTGTCATAGTCTATAAGATTCGAACTTTGGCCGGACACCGTACCTCACCGATTTCGCTGATATTTGGCATGCAGTCTTGTTTTAGGGTCCTAACTACCAAATGGATATTAAAAAAATTCAATTCTTTTTATTTTGGAAAATATCGAGAAGGCCGATTTGAAGCGTCCGTGACGGCTCGCCAACATGGCGGATCGAAGGTGTTCTTGTTACTTCGACACTGAACCTGCCGTCACAGTTTCTCGATCATACTTGGTATAGTTATTAAGAACTATCTTTCTTCTTTCTATATATCAGAATAGATTCGGCAAATGTTGAGTTTGGATGATCAACGGCCAAGAAGTTCGAAGGTATGTTAACGATGTTTTGAACAGTCTCAAATTTACTACAAAATGAAAGGCTTATAACTCCACTGTTATCTCGATTTAGAACAAGCCATTTACCATGAACAAAGCTTGTTCATTGGTGAATTGATTCCATTAATAAAAAAATTGGGGAAATGTAACCGTTAAGAATAAAAAATTATGGAACCTCTAGTAAATTGGCCATTTCAGCGCCATTTCAGCGGATCAGCGCATTTAACAGCAAATAATCGGGAGAAACATGAGAGGGTTACAGTCGTTTATAATAAGCAGTTTCCATGTATTCTTTGCTTATCTTAAACAAATGCATGATCTTTGCCAAAGATATGGCGATTTTTTGAGCGTACGATCGTTTCTCCAAATTTTTATGTCGGCAACTTTATTTTATTTGTTGTCGAGATTATACGCTGTTGTTATTCAATATTCGTTTCACAAGAACTTCTGTTGCTCGCATTTCCCAAATCACTGTTTAAGAAATTGCCCATTCTGTCATTCTTACTTTTTCTTTAAAAATTACTAGGAAAGCAAAAATGTCATAGAACGGTTTTATACTAGTGAAAATACCTGTCAGACATATTTTCAACTGTTTGTGTTATCTGGCTGTTTTTACAAATATGCAAATTAAGGAATTCTTAAAGTGCCTATCTTTAATTATTTCACGCTTAAAGATTCCTCTAAATCTTTTCGCCTACCTTTTGGCCAAACGAGGTTTTGTGTCTCCAGGCAGAATGCTCGTTATCAGCAATGAAAGTCGAAGAGATACAGAAGCTCGAGTAAAATTCTAACTGCTGTGAAATGAACATCGTTTGAGCTTGACGTATATTTATAGATTGTGCTCGAGCTCCGTTAATTAAGTTTATTCATTTGGCGATCAGATAAAAATCAATGAATGATCAGAGTTCTTAAAGTCCATTTCTAAGCGCGAGAGACACGGAAGTTTGTTTCAGAAGCATTTATGCATAGAAATACCGGTTTATTTTTGAGCGGTAAATCTGCATTTATAATAGCTGGGAGTTTGGAGTGTATTTTGGTGTTGTTTTTTTTGAGGGGGCTCGGGGGGAGGGGGGTGTGGAAGTGGTGCCTTTGTATCCTCTTTTGTTCTTTTACACAGTGGCCTGAATTTGGAACAGTTCGGGGAATGGATTATCAATTACTCTTCGTTATGCCATGTCGCCCCTTAATGTGGGAGCGCCGCGCCTCAATTCACGATAAAAAATTTATGGCCGCCCGGTCCATTTATGTAGTTCTCCGCCAGGTCTCTCAATAGGCAGGTTACGAGCCTAGTGGCCCATCAGGCCGGATGTCATACCGGTTTCCGCAACGTGAAGCGACAACGAGTATTTTTTACTCCACCCGGATGGGATGCTATTCCATCGCAGGGTTACCTCCCTTCCCGAAAAGCTAAAGATTGACTGGTAATCATTTTTACACCTGGGTAAGGAAAGGGACTCTGGGAGTTGAGAGGCTTTCCAAAGAACTTAACGCATTGTCCCCCAAAAGCTCTATCCAGGACTGTTTGGTCCAGAGTCCAGCGCAGTGACCATTATTAGGCCATCACGCTCCCCAACCGTGTAAGAAAGTGCAAAAATCTGCTTGTATAAGCCCTGGGGTTGTACAGTTTGGTACGAAATGTGGGCTTTTAAATGTGTTAATTAAGTTTATTCATTTGGCGATCAGATAAAAATCAATGAATGATCAGAGTTATTAAAGTCCATTTCTAAGCACGAGAGACACGGAAGTTTGTTTCAGAAGCATTTATGCATAGAAATACCGGTTTATTATTGACTGACGCGGTTAAAAAATACTCGGCTTCTAGCGGTAAATCTGCATTTATAATAGCTGGGAGTTTGGTTTTTTTTTTGGTGTTGTTGTAGGAAGGCGGGGGGAGGGGGGTGGAAGTGGTGCCTTCGAATCCTCTTTAGATCTCTGACACATTGGTCTGAATGTTGAACAAAAGAGCTCATCTGTTAATAAGCATAATGCGAGCTGATTTTGAAATGAACATGACTTTACGTTTGTGTCATCAGTAATTATCGTGTTCGAAGAAGGCGTGGCTTACTCGCGGCAAGAACAACATAATAACAGTGAAGCTAACACATTTTCCTCATTGATTTGAAATGAATTTCGAATCAATTCTTTTTAGGGCAAGTTAAAAGATACAAATGTTTTTCGTCCAGATTTTTACAAAAAAAAAGCAGGTGAGAACTTGGCTGTTTTTGTTATCTCGAACTTTTTTTTTATAAAAGTCGAACCTCTCCATAAGGACACCTCTCGTGATGCGTCATGACTTACATCACGTATGTCCTTATCGCCGACCTAGGTGAAGAAAGGGACTACTGTAATTACTCGAATAAGCGCCGCGGCGCTTATTAAATTTTTTACGCCTCCAGTGCGGCGCTTATTTGAGGGCGGCGCTTATTAAAAAGTTTGACGCCACAAAGAATCTAATCCTTTACATTTATTAAAATAGGGTCCCCTGATTGCCAAAAGTCGTCTCTTGCTGAAGATTGTACTGAAGAATGTTCAATAGAAAAACTGAGCGGTAAAACAAGCACTTTGAACTGCAGAACGTCGCTTTTGATGGAAAGAAATGTCCAAGTTTGTTTAAGAGTTGCTTTGTAGTTCTGTTTCTAGTTAAACAGATTTCCTTGAATAAGCGCCGCATCGGGACTGCGGCGCCGGGGACGGCGCTTATTAACTTTTTTGTCGGAAATGCGGCGCTTATTCGGGGACGGCGCTTATTCGAGTAAATACGGTATGATAGTACAGAGGCTTTCCGGAGAACTCAACGCAATATCCCCCCAAAGCTCGAACCGGTATTTAAAAATCTCAAAAAAGTGTTAATATGAATTGTAAATCCACTCATAGCGGTCTGGCCTTACTAAAACCTGGAGAGAGAAAAATACAGTGGGCAGATAAATGAAAGCTGCTCGAGAGTACGCTGTTGAGCAGATTCTGTGAAATTCCTCTTTTTATCCTTTTCCTTCATAAGCCCTCCCAATTCAAGGCCCATATATTTCTTCCAAGTCAACTGTCAAAGTTTAAGGCCACTTTTTTCCTACCAGGTTACCGTCTTGAGAGTTTTAAATTTTATTAAATCTTGGTGACACTGTCCCTTTAATTCATTAATGTAATTCAAATCAGTTTATAAAAACGTTTTTCAGAAAACAACTGAAGTATTTTAATTTCGCTTTAAGCCACCGCACCCCAACCACGGATATAAGACCTACCACATTTAAAAGCCCACATTTCGTACCAAACTGTACAACCCCAGGGCTTATACAAGCAGATTTTTGCACTTTCTTACACGGTTGGGGAGCGTGATGGCCTAATAATGGTCACTGCGCTGGACTCCGGACCAAACAGTCCCGGATAGAGATTTTGGGGGACAATGCGTTAAGTTCTTTGGAAAGCCTCTCAACTCCCAGAGTCCCTTTCCTTACCCAGGTGTAAAAATGATTACCAGTCAATCTTTAGCTTTTCGGGAAGGGAGGTAAACCTGTGATGGAATAGCATCCCATCCGGGTGGAGTAAAAAATACTCGTTGTCGCTTCACGTTGCGGAGACCGGTATGAGCTCCGGCCTGATGGGCCACTAGGCTCGTAACCTGCCTATTGAGAGACCTGGCGGAGAACTACATAAATGGACCGGGCGGCCATAAATTTTTTTATCGTTTGGCCGAAAGGTAGGCGAAAAGATTTAGAGGAATCTTTAAGCGTGAAATAGTTAAAGATAGGCACTTTAAGAATTCCTTAATTTGCATATTTGTGAAAACAGCCAGATAACACAAACAGTTGAAGTTATGCCTGACAGGTATTTTCACTAGTATAAAACCGTTCTATGACATTCTTGCTTTCCTAGTAATTTTTAAAGAAAAAGTAAGAATGACCCTGTTACGGAATGGGAAATTTCTTAAACAGTGATTTGGGAAATGCGAGCAACAGAAGTTCTTGTGAAACGAATATTGAATAACAACAGCGTATAATCTCGACAACAAATAAAATAAAGTTGCCGACATAAAATTTTGGAGAAACGATCGTACGCTCAAAAATCGCCATATCTTTGGCAAAGATTATGTATTTGTTTAAGATAAGCAAAGAATACCTGAAAACTGCTTATTATAAATGACTGTATAAACCCTTTCATGTTTCTCCCGATTATTTGCTGTTAAATGCGCTGATCCGCTGAAATGGCGCTGAAATGGCCAATTTACTAGAGGTTCCATAATTTTTTATTCTTAACGGTTACATTTCCCCAATTTTTTTATTAATGGAATCAATTCACCAATGAACAAGCTTTGTTCATGGTAAATGGCTTGTTCTAAATCGAGATAACAGTGGAGTTATAAGCCTTTCATTTTGTAGTAAATTTGAGACTGTTCAAAACATCGTTAACATACCTTCGAACTTCTTGGCCGTTGATCATCCAAACTCAACATTTGCCGAATCTATTCTGATATATAGAAAGAAGAAAGATAGTTCTTAATAACTATACCAAGTATGATCGAGAAACTGTGACGGCAGGTTCAGTGTCGAAGTAACAAGAACACCTTCGATCCGCCATGTTGGCGAGCCGTCACGGACGCTTCAAATCGGCCTTCTCGATATTTTCCAAAATAAAAAGAATTGAAACTTTTTAATATCCATTTGGTAGTTAGGACCCTAAAACAAGACTGCATGCCAAATATCAGCGAAATCGGTGAGGTACGGTGTCCGCGAACTTTTAAAAAAGCTCGAAAATTATGGAGTATTACACTTAAGTGTCTTCAATAGTGTAAAGGTCGGGACAACTTATGCGACTTGACAGGTCGCGGTGACAAGTCGCTCCATGTGTACTGCTTACAACTAAGTCGCTGCAACAAGGTGTTTGTTTGGTGCACAAACAGCTAATTTGGAAGAGGGGGAATGCAAACTAGTTTTTCCATATTCAATATGGCGAAAATACATGACGCGCTCTCAAACCAGTTTGAATTCGTGCAAGACGTTGCAGGGACAAAATTCTGTTGCAGCGACACAGTTTGTCGCATGTCACACTAGGCGACTGTCGCCGCGGCGTGTTGCAGCGACGTGTCGCCTAGTGTGTCCAGACCTTAATGGCAGTTTAATTATAATGTGTGGTTCCAAAAATATCCATACCTACCCCAAGATTGGACCCTTCCGACCCCCTGGAACTTTCAGTTTAGCTTCATACTTTATTTTAAAAATTTGGGCTATTGCGCCCTCCCTCCCCTTCAGAATTTCCATTGACCATCCTTGGGGTGAGTATCAAATTTTCTGGAACCGCACAATGTAGGTGTCTTGGATCAGATCAAAAGTCTCATTTGCGATCCTCCGATCCGCCTTAATCTGCCTAAGGGGATCAAGAACTGTAAAGAGAAACAGGAACATTGACATTTATGATATGGACTTTCAAGTAGAGAATTCTCGTACTGCAATTTAGATCGAATATTTTGTTTTAAATATATAGTTCTTCTTTTATTATTGCTCTCGAAGTCGCTTTTACTATTTTTCTACATTTTTAAAGACACTGTTTTTATTATTATGTAAATAATATGTTTATATATAAAGTTCTTATTCGAATAGTCAAATCATTGTAATTCTTTTAGAAATTGGTTAATAAAGTTTTTATTTAATTTAAAAAAAAAAATGTAGGCATTTACTTATAAAAGTACTGTAAGCTGCAGATTTATTCAGACTAATCTATTTTTTAACCTTTTCACATTTTCCTGTTTTCTATGGAATATATAATTATATATTGTTTTTACCGGTTTCACTTGTAATAATAATAATAATAATAATAATAATAATAATAATAATAATAAACCTTTATTTAATCACGATCTGTTTTAAAGCAAATACATGCTCGAGGGGTCGTGTGTGACTATCTACCTACCTAAGAAAATTAATATTACATTGTAATAAACTAAAATAAACGATATTACATTTTAAAAAGATTAAGGTTTAAAATTGAAAACCGCACATGTGTTTCGGAGTTGTCTGGATCGACAAACTGCTAAAATTAAGTTTTTTAAATATGGGGTCCATTCTCGCTTTTTTGCAAAACTGCTTGTGGTTGGTATCGTTATTAAAGTAGCTTGACACAAAATTCCATAAGACTGCACCTCTGTGCTGGATTTAGTTCTTTAAAAAGGACGTTGAAAATCGTGGGGCAACCGCTTTTTTGTGTCCTCTTAGGTTGTAGGGTCCGTGTCTCCACGTTACTAAATCTGAAATCGTTTTAGGAGTCTTTTCGATTACAACATTGTAAAACAGCTTAAGAGGCTGTATCTGTAATAGTGGTCTGCCCGTTCTGGCTTGTTAAATAGATTTCGCTCTTTTCTAGTGTGTTGCAAGACTTTCATGTACTTATACTAAAAACACAATTCACTTGACCGGATCATTAATTTTTTTCGAGTTTTTAAGGATTTTCGGTTCACCCGAACGAGCACTTGTAACGACCACTGTCAAGGCTTAAATTTACCACAACTTTGAAAATTAATTAAAAAAGAACTAACAACTTCTGTACCAAACAAACACTGCAGCCTGTTAAATTATGTCTTTTTAATTTATCACACCAACTTTCACGAACATTGAGCTCGAATCAAGCTAGCAGCAAAACATTAATGACACCCCTATCACACACCTTGATGAAACACTTGAAAACGGCTCAGATTCAAACTTTATTTTTGAAAAAGTGAGGCGGTCTACTTCAATCAAACCAACGCAGCCGAAAAGTAGATGTAATAGAAAATGTTCCTATCGAAAAAAACCTTTTGGTATCGTCTTAATGAAATATTTACAGCTGTGTAATCTTGCCCAATTTCGAAGATCTTCATGTTTGCAGCCATTTTGAGGGACTCGTCAGGACGAGGAGTTTCATCAACTGGCCTCGCAGACATACCTCACACCTTCAGAAATAAACAAAGATTAGATATAAATGCATTGCAGTTCAACTGAAAGAGAATAAATCGTGTTTAAAAATGGAAGCTCGACTTACATTTTGACTGTTACGGACGTCTACGGACGTACGGTTGTTACTATTGGAATTTCGCTCGATGATTCCACTAGAAATAACAATATTTGACATACAAACTTCGACTTAATGTAACCTATGAATCAGCTCAAGGCAGTAACTTTGTGCTTTTCCTTCCTTACTGGCGTACAGCAAAGATTTTCCATCGCAAAACGTTGAACGTCGAAGAAACAGCTGAAGAAACGGCCTGTCGGTCACTACTTCATGTATGAGGCACTATACGGTACACATACAGTACACAACGGTACTCCATACATGAAGTATATAACCGACCAATCGATAAACATGTCAGTTTGGTCTTCTTTACCTGATGCTTGCTGTTTTGTCGTGAAAACAACTTCGCTGTACGCCGGTAAAGAAGGGAAAGCACGAGGTTAATACCTTTAACTGATTCAAACGCTACATTCAGTCAAAGTCTGCGTGTCAAATATTGTTATTTGTTGTGGAATCATCAAGCGAAATTCGAACAAGAATGACCTTACGCCCGTAGAAATCGTTGAAATGTAAGTCGAGCTTCCATTTTTAAACACGATTTATTCTCTTTCAGTTGAACTGCAATGCATTTATATCTAATCTTTGTTTATTTCTGATGGTGTTAGGTATGTCTGCGAGGCCAGTTGATGAAACTCCTCGTCCTGACGAGTCCCTCAAAATGGCTGCAAACACGAAGATCTTCGAAATTGGGCAAGTTTACACAGCTGTAAATATTTCATTAAGACGATACCAAAAGGTTTTTTTCGATAGGAACATTTTCTATTACATCTACTTTTCGGCTTCGTTGGTTTGATTGAAGTAGACCGCCTCACTTTTTCAAAAATAAAGTTTGAATCTGAGCCGTTTTCAAGTGTTTCATCAAGGTGTGTCATAGGGGTGTCGTTAATGTTTTGCTGCTAGCTTGATTCGAGCTCAATGTTCGTGAAAGTTGGTGTGATAAATTAAAAAGACATAATTTAACAGGCTGTAGTGTTTGTTTGGTACAGAAGTTGTTAGTTCTTTTTTAATTAATTTTCAAAGTTGTGGTAAATTTAAGCCTTGACAGTGGTCGTTGCAAGTGCTCGTTCGGGTGAACCGAAAATCTTTAAAAACTCGAAAAAAAATAATGATCCGGTCAAGTGAATTGTGTTTTTAGTATAAGTACATGAAAGCCTTGCAACACACTAGAAAAGAGCGAAATCTATTTTACAAGCCAGAACGGGCAGACCACTATTACAGATACAGCCTCTTAATAAGACTGAGTTTGTATAAATCGAGTATTGAGTCCCACTTAGTGATTTCCATCACCGTATCCGAAGGTGTGTCCCATGACAAGTTGAAGATAATTCTCGCTGCCCTGCGATGTAATGTTTCAAGTGCTTGTATGTGTTCAGAAATGTTACAACCCCCCCCCCCCCCCCCCCCCAGACGATGATGCCATACGTAACAGACGGCAGTATGACTTTGAAATAAAGGTCGAGGAGAGCTCTTCTTTTCAAAAATGAACATTTTTTCAGCAGGTTTAACTTCTTGGAGAAATTTCTTTTCAGTTCGGAAAGGTGTTTCGACCAGGTGAGCTTATGGTCTATGATGACACCCAGCAGCCTTGTGTGGTGCACCCATGAGATTGTAGTCCAGCCAATTGTAATGAGGGGATGTGGCCCAATGAAAGAACCTCTATGTAACAGCATTGCCTCGCATTTTGTAGAGTGTGGTGTAAGGGAGTTGGTAACACACCATTCGTTAAGTTCATTAAGCGCTTTGTTAAGAAGACTACAGGCTTCATCAATAGTTGAGCCGATGCAGTAGACTGTTGTATCGTCAGCGTACTGATATAAGGTGCCCGAAGATACGGCGTCTGGCATGTCGTTGGTATATAGGTTGAACAGTCACGGACCTAGGACTGATCCTTGTGGAATGCCACAGGTTACCTTCAGCTTTTTTGACTGGGTAGAGTTCGCTACTGTAATCTGCGATCTTTGATTCAGGTAGTCCGTCAACCAAGATAGGAGGTGTCCCACGATCCCAAATCTATGCTTTAGTTTAGATAAAATAATTTTATGGGAAACACAGTCAAATGCCTTTCTGAAATCCACGAAGGCAGTAGCAACCACTAAATTTCTGTCAAGGGCTTGCCTCCAACATTCCGTGAGATAAACCAGCAATAGTTGGATCGAGTGGTTCTTTACTTGGTACACTGAATAAGGAGATGGGTCGGTAATTACTCGTATCAGTCGGGTCGTCCTTTTTGAAAACAGGGCATAGGTGTGCCGTCTTCCATTGGTCAAAAACTTTGCCTTTCTCAACATTTAGCGAGTACAACTTGGTGAGCGGTGGAACAACTTCTGGTTCAGCTATACGCAACAACTTAGGAGTTATTTGGTCTGGTCCCGTGGCTTTGTTAGTTTTTAGGGCTTTAATTTTGCTCGATATCAGCTTTTCCGAGATTTGAATGTTAGAGACCGTTTGTATCGTTGTTGCATCTCTGTTTTCCCTTTCTGTGGCGATTGCAGGATTCCTTGAGAGATTTTCACCAATGCTTGCGAAAAAAGCATTTATCAAGTTTGCTTTTTCTTCGTCCCGAACAGCGAGAGTGTTATCGTGTCGTTTTAGTGGCCCAATTTGAGGTGTTCTCTTTGGGTTTGTTGCATCGGAGAGAATCTTAGCTTCCAATACGCTGCAGTGGATTTCGCAGATTCGATTTTTTCACGGAAGACGTTTGCTTTCGCTTTTCTTTCGTCGGCGTTTTTTTCATTCCTGACTTTTTTGTATCTGGCCCAGGCAGTCTCGTCTTTAGTAGCCACAGCAGACTTGAATAATTTGTATCGGTAATTTATCTTTCTTCTTATTTCGTTTGTAATCCACGGTGCGCTCTTGCTTCGAATTTTAATCTTTTAGAGGTGCATGTTTGTCGCAGATTTCTTTAAAAAGCCAGTTCCATGCCCATAGCACATCATCCATATCTTCAAACGTGTTTGCTACATGAAACGGTGCATGTGAGAGGTCGGAATGGAATTCGTTTACGTTGAAATGCTTAACTGATGGTGATGAATCTCGGCGGCGGGCGTTTTTGCCGCAGTTTTAAAGTTGCGTAAATTAGGCTGTGGTCTGAAATTCCCAACTGTGTCACTCCTTTAATGTTTATCAATTCAGGTTTGGTGGTGACAATCAGATCAATTAGTGTTTTTGTTTTAGGCGTTTCTCGAGTTGGTTCGTCTATGATATTATGCATATCGAACTGTTCAAAAAAGCGAGTAGTTTTCTTGCTTTATTTTGCACGTCTGGCTTTATTTCACTGAAGCTCAACAGATCACAGTTGAAATCGCCCGGTAGAAAAATATGATCTGTCTTAATCCACGCCTTTTCGAAAATACTGTAGGGCATTCAAGCTCTGATCTGTAGATAATTAACAATTAGACGGCAAGCTCGAGGTTTCTACCGGCTGATAGTTGGCGAGGGGCGAAGCCCCGAGCCAACTATCAAAAGCCGGTAGAAACTGAGAGCGAGCCGTCTAATTGTGTTAGCATAACCCACTGACCGATCTATTAAACTCAGAATATCGCTAGAATTGATTTATTGAAGGTTTTGATTGATAAAATTCAACGAAGACTAAGCGCGCGCTCCGAGAGCCTTCTACGGATCGATAGTAGGCACCTGTGTAGCCAATCAGATTGCGCGATTACCAATAGTAGGTCAGTGTGGTTATGCTAACGGCGAATAGAACGTCGGTCGTAGGAAACTTGACCTGAACCCATATAGCTTCCAGATTCGGGCTATTTAGATCTTTGCGTTCTACGGCTTGCAGATAATTTCTGCAATACATCACACATCCGCCTCCTTTGCATTTCTTTCTATCCCGGCGAAACAGCCTCATATCCTCTATGTGTAAATCGTTGTCTGACACAGAATTATCCAAATGATGCCTCTGTAACCGTCTAAATTGATTCATTTAAGTACTCACGAATGTGTTGTATTTTTCCGCTGCGTAACATATTATATTTTGATCGCTAGATAAAGCTAAGCAAATCAGTTCAGATTAAATCGGTTCCGGAAAAGAATATAGCCTGCAGTCGATTAAAATCTCATTCATTTGTCTCAAGTTTTCAATAGTTTACTATTAAAACAATTTTATACCCTGTAATCCTTTATTGAAGCGATTTTTCTTTCACAATTTCATGGCCTCGACAGAAACTTTTCCGCATGAATTAAAACCAAAGCGTAGTGACGTCACCGGACGGCATTAGGCCCAGATGTGTTCAGACGTCCCTTCTGGCAAGCAGGCGAGCACAGAGAGATGTCTGAAATTCAGGCTATGCGCGTCCTTACTGCGCAGAATTTTACGCGTAATTAGCACGCTCACATAAACAAAACGGCGGCTTTTTTCTATCCGGCTTGGCTCCCGCGAGAGAGAAATCATCGTTTTCTCATAAACAAGTTCGGTGACCTATCCTTTTTTTCTCTTTTTTCGAAAGTAGCGATCAAATTCTTTCTATAAAATGAATACAGATCATTTTCTATGGCAGAATGATACATTATCACCGAAAACGTGTACTTTGTCAGTACTCGCAAAGGAAATATATGGAATTATATGGTAAATACAAGGTCTTCCTGCTCTTGAACGAATACGGTGAACCCCCTTTTTTATTTCAAAATTTAACTTCCCTTAAGGTAAACAATCAACTGGCAAAGTTTGGTTGGAAATCTATGAGCAGTTCTATTTCAAGGGAATCACCTTAACGCGAAACGCAGTTAATTCTGCAAAAGTCAGGGTGGAGAAAGTTTTCAAGAAGGGCTGAATGAGCCCCTGGGAAACGAATCTCTCCAGATCATTTCCAAACGGCTCTGCAAACACACGAAAGGGACCCTATAGTCACTGTTTGCCAATTGGGAAGAATAATAAAAGGGATTTTTTCTGCTCAATCAGAAGCCAGCATTCGCAGAGCCATTAATGAAATGGTCTGTAGAGACTCGTTTCCCGGGGGCTCTTCCCTCTTCTTAAAAATTTTCGCCGCCTTCAGTTTTTCCGGGTTTACTTCGTTTCGCCCAGGCTAACAGTCCCTGATTTTTTTTTCATTTTTGATTTCACTATTTTTCATGATAAAGAAAAAAGTGCATAAATCGATGAAATAAGTTCGAAAAATTAATCAAATGGAAAAAATGCACAGATACTGGAAAATTCCTGAAAATTGTTATCCTCTTTGGAAGGAGAACAATGTCATGCAAATTTTGGGCAAAACGTTGACAAAAAAACACCCTTGACAAAATTATGTCCGAAACACGTAGTTGGCTTTACGCATTGCGTTACACGTAGAGGTACGCATCTGGTCACGCCCTTAGCTTCGATTTAATTGACAGCTCAGTCCTGTGTGCTGTCGAGGAAAGAATATGATTTAATGGAAAAACAAATGACAAAGCAAAAAGGTTTGCTTTTGCTATGAACAAGAGACAGTGTAGAGTCACGTTTATACACAACCCAGTTGCCATGTTAATACAAAGGTAACTGAGGCGTTTTATTTAATGTATTTGGATTTTGCATTAAAAAAAATCGCCAATATTCCAAAAGCACCCGATCCTTAAGCATTTGAAACTCTCATTTTTCATGCCTTACAAGGCCCCTTTAAGCTTGATTGCACTAACACTAATGATGAGCGGTTTTATCCAAGTGTTGAGATTCAAAATAGCTTGGCTTTTTGAACACAAAAACACTGATAAAATTCAATGCGTCGATTTGTAAAATTCAGTTCATTTTACCTCTTATTAGAATCGATTGGTTTTCTATGTCGATACAGGTCTTGTTAAAATTAAAAAAGGGGCTATACAATCATGTCTGTCTAATTAACATTCGTTCAACTGATAGTTTTATAAGGGTTTGATCAATTGAAAATTATTCTTTTCTTGGGGCACAAAGACGGAATTGTTAAGTATTGGCTTAGATTCACTTCCATTTCGCTTAAAAGCACGTTCTATTATTTTTCATCCTATAAATAGTTACCTCCATCACAAATTAAATAAGTGATTTCAGTTAACCCGTGAAATAGTTATTTCCCTTTTAGATAATAATTTATTAGACACAAATTTCATTGTTTTCTTTTGTTTCCGTTCGACTATTACGCACAAACTGGTAGATATTGTTTCACGGGTTAAATGAAATCACTCTAGTGACTGTTTCTGTGACTTTTGGCCGAGTAATAGTAAACTATAATGATCTCTATAGCTTATGAGGCTGGTTGAGGTTTTCAATATATTTACAGGAACTGCTGCTAAAGAATTTGCTACTCTATATAAATACGTGAAAATCAACCCATAAAGTAAAGACTCAGTGGAACAAATACAGCACTTAGGGAAATGGGAATTGAACTTTCTGAATTCATGCAGCAAAATTACCATTAGCAGAACAATTATTAAGAAATTATTTCGAACAATTTCGCTATTTCTGTGTTGCTGATCAATTTGTCACACTTGAAGATCATTGACAAAATTTGGTTTAAAATGCTAGTCTGATACTGTGCCGCGGGGAATGCACTTTCAGCAGTTGGATGTCTTTATAACTTGCTGTTCACGTATAAGATTTTAATTATTTTTGCGCATTGAAAGTGCTTTAATTTTTTTCTGACCTCAGTACTCCAAGCTTCTTCATGCTACAGAAACTGGAGTTAATTGCAAGAGCTGTGAACCAGCTGTACTTTAAAAAAAAAAAGGCTTTACCTCAAGAAAATGGTCCTCGCGAGAGTCTTATTTTGAATAAACAATAAGTAAGAAATAGAAAAGAACAGAATTTCACAAAGAAAACCATATATTTTACTTTAATTCTCGCCTGCGAAAGGAAATGATTTCATAAGCTTAGCTGGCAGTGTAAGGGAGATCTTTTCACCTTTATCCGCTTAGTTTACCTCTGCTTTTTTGCGTACCCGACAGTCAGTAAATAAAACTGAGTTTTCTGTTTTATGAAAATATAGAAATAATGGCAAGGTTTTCAGAAAGAAATACAATATCGCCGCCTTAGGTTTAGCAAAATGGTAAACCGTTATCTGTTTGGAAAAAAGAGAAACTAAAAAAGAAAAGAAAAAACACAAACAGTCGACTCCCGATAACTCGGACCTTCAAGGGAAATTGAAAAAGGTTCGAGTTATCGAGAGTTGAAAACAAATGACCCGAAATAAGGGGATAACGGTGTTGAATGTTTTCTATTGAACTGGACTGACACGTTTTGTGTAATGGAAAGTAGGACCGAAAAATTACACGGTTCCTTTAAAATAAATTCAATGTTGTGGACAAAATTCAATGTTTTGACTTGTCGCTTCTTGACAGACATGGCTCGAGTTATTGACTGTAAAATTATATAGAAAATGACCTGAATGGAAACAAAAATTGCTTTGAGTTAGCGGTAGGTTCCATTTATCGAGGATTAGACTTACCCAGGGGAAAAAAATTGAAGTAGATGTTTGCCAGAAATCCAGGGAAAATGGATTTTGGCTCGAGTTAGCGCGAGGTTCGAGTTGGCGAGGGTTGGAGTTATCGAGCCAGTCGACTGTATGTATGAAACAAGAAGCTTGAGAAGCTTGAGAAGCTTAAAATCGGGCGCTTAATAATTAGCTATCTGTTTTGAGTTGAAAGGCAGGGTACAGTACAGTAAAAATCACTGGAAAAACAGTCACTTAAACCTATTCAGGCCGGGGGGGGGGGGGGGGGGGGCTTTTGAGGCCCGCGCTGACTTTGGACGCTTATAACTTTTTCAAGATTCAACCAAACGCTGCCAAATTTTGCGCGTTTATCTAAAATTTATCTCGTAAATCATTTGGTAGGATTAGTTATTGTGCCAGTAACGTCATTTTGACAGGCTTGTTTTCCCAAATTTGAATTTGTCGTGTTTCAATTTAATAATGAAAATCTGGAATGTTTTCAAGATTGCATTATTACCTAATGACATAATGGTCTCAATTTGTAAAAATATATTTCACACAATACAAATAAACGATTGAACTAGACGTCTAGAAAATATTAACTTGTAACACTTAGCAAAGTGCAGCCTTTTCTCAATACTTAATAAAGGCGGGGGTTTTACCTGAAGACCAATTTTTCCAACGCTTTAGGTGGCTGACGCATTTCAGTATTTTCCAGCCCTTACACTTTAATGGAATAGTATACAACCCCTAATCAGGTAACTACTATTGTCAAGAAAATGATCACAACTTATTGACCAATGATTAGGTATTTGTTTCATACCATTACTGTAATAGCAACTGGTGAAGAATAGTAGTTCTGACCCAAAGTATAAGGGCTGGAAAACACTGAAAACCATTTCAGCCGCGTTTCAAGGAATCCAAAAAAGCTTTACTTATCCCATATATATTTGTTTTGCAGTATTTTGTTAATTTGTGGACGATTTTGGGGGATGTCTGGGAGGCGATAGTTTTTCTCAAAGGATTAGTAAAATTTAGACAAATAAGAAATATTGGAGATTTAATGTGATTTTAAAATTTGAATTTGAAGTTAAAAATTGGTGGACGGACACCACACTG